>NW_024467204.1:1194665-1262697 GCF_000292625.1 Dacryopinax primogenitus | reverse complement strand
GGCTATGACCTCACACTGGCCCTGGGTATGCTGACCCTTCCATCCTCTCCCAGAATTACGGCGAGGCGCTGCGAACGATCGCCCAAATTGGACGGGATATCGAATATCTGCTCTGGCTGGCGCGATGCTTATCTTGGGCGGGCGATATGGACGGCTCATTACGGAACGTCTCTCGAACGTGACAACGAGGAAGAGGGCCGTTCGTGACGTAGAGAGCTCGGCCAGTGTTCGTTGGCTCTCACCTCATTGTACAATCTCATCCTTACTTCTGATCCACTCAAGCTGTAAACGTAGAATCTCATAATTAAGATGATGCTGTTTGCAATCTCACGGAGCGCGTTCTATTCACACAAACTGTCCAAAATATGTACCAAGGTAAAGGGGGTCGAGGACAAGCCAGTTTCGAACGGAAGACAGTGGAGAGTGCACACATCCCGAGCGACATGCACACATCCCGAGCGATGATGCTGGCCAATGTTTCGCACCACGTTCACGGGGAGAGATATGGCTCTGTCAGCAAGGCTGAACGAGCACCTGACGGCAAGAAGGCCATTTCAGTCCGTGATCTCATAATCATGACGGGTCCAGCACAAACGAAGACGAACAAGAGACGGCGCCGGGCGATGACGTAGCCCACTCAGTGCACAGGGGGGAAAATTAGCCAACGGCACCGTGGTTGGGGTGACACCCACTTCAGGCGCCGGGGACAGAGTCCAATGACAACGAGCCCAATGACAGCGCAAAGCCCACTTGCGATACCCGAAGGTATGGTCACAGAACAAGTAGAGTCAAAAGAAGATCCCAGAAAAGCACGAACAACAAGCGGCACCGCGGCTGGGATGAGGCCCACTTGCGGTGCCTGGGACAGAGTCCAATGACAACGCGGTTGGGACTAAGCCCACTTGCGATGCCCGAAGGTAGAGAGACATTAAAAATCAAACAATACCTAGGATAAGCCACTAAGTATCTGGCGTGGAGAGAAATGCACAGGACCCGACCGGGGATTGCCTCCAAACGAGGAAGGCGAGCAAAAGACAAGGACCGCGTCCTGTCAGCGCCTCTCTGTACTCGCCTCCAAGTGACCGGAATCAATTGGGGCGGAGGCAGGAACAACGTGACCTGACGGGTGTGGGCCCGCGCGCACATGCACCGGAAGTAAAACCCGAGAGAGATCAGACCATGGGCACCAGATCTGAACGGACGAGTGTCCTGCCGCCATCCGTTGTGCAAAATCCAGCTCAAGACTTGATTGCGTCTCACCGAATGTGGCCATGTAGGGTAGCCCTACAGCGTGAGTAGCGACGTGCTGACGATAGCGGATAAGGCGCGGCTTAGGAGCATTGGACTCGCCGTCTTGGATCCTAGACTACGCTCGGCGGAAGGGGTGAGCTACGACAGCACTCGGCGGTGCCGTCCGTGCTCATACTTGGATACGCTCTGACACCGAGAAATAAATGTGATGCTCGTGCCTCCACATGACGCACTTTGCCCGGCTTGTGCTTAACGCGCAGCTATATATCCTTTCCGCTCCAGCTGCATCGAACAGTTCTTTGGCTTTGCAGTTACATCTGCCACACGAAACGATCCCTTGCGCATGGCCCTCCGCGATACAGACGATACAGAGGATACGGGTCAGGATCTACTGAGACTCGAGCTGTGGAGATGTCAGATGGAAAGTACGCGAGTAACGTGCATCTTCACCGCCTTTGTTCACTTATGCCTTGCCACATAGACCAGGCCGTTGCTGATGGGACAGGGAATGCGGGAGGGACATATGGAGAAGCGTACGATGGCTACTTTGGCACTAGCGAAAAGGCTTATGACCACCTAACAACGGGAATGGGTGTAGAATGGGCCGCTGACGGGGCAAGCCACGCCGAGTATCTTCCAACGTGGGTGCCGGCGGCCTCAATGGCCCCGCCTGATCCTGCGTTGAACTTGCCCGGGTTGCGGATCCCAGAAACGATGGGGGTTGCCGGTGTGGAAGCCCACGTTCAGTTCGAGCACGCACCCTGTAGCTCCGAGCGGACTGCAGCCGGCGGCATGACGATGACGATATCGGACACCTGCTGGCTTGACTTGGGCAGGTGCGCAGGTGGAGAAGACAACAGGCACGTGACAATTGTGCCGGGGATGAATGGCGGATGGATGGATCCGACCGGTACAACTTGGCCTGCCGCGGTGGGGCACGCCTTCGGCTCAGACCTGTTCAAGGTAAGGGAAACAAGGTTGGCGCGACCGACTGGGACACGAGCTGACGCGCGATTTCCAGCGACCGGACAAGGATATTGCTGGGAGCGGTGAACATATATCAGACACAGGGAACCCATGCGTGGCGTGGGAATGGCGACCGATCGAGGACTGGACGTGGCCTTCGCTCCCACCAACGCCCTGGATGAGGGGCGACGGTCGCGCGTGGGACGAGTGCAGCCAGGCGCTGTCGGGTGCGGCGTCATGTGCAGAGGCTCTCACCAGGCGAGCCGGAAAAATAGACTCATGGGTGAATGCGGACCCGAGCAGACGGATGATGGAGGAGGAAGGGACTTGTTCGGATGCGCTGCCAGTCATCCATAAGCGTGATCGGAGAACGGCAGCGGAGAACGGCAGCGCAGCGTCAACCGGACTATGTTCCACGACCGCCGAATCCTTTCATATGCTTTCGACAGGAGTTCTCGCGTCGGTGCCGACAAGGCGTGATACCCGGCGTGATACCCGGCGTCACGGTGCGCGAGCAGCGAGTCGTCAGCATGCTCGCGGGAAAGGCGTGGACGGCATTGCCTCCGGACGAAAAAGCCAAATACGTGCAGGAGGCGGCCTTGCGAAAGTGGGAGCATACGAGGCGTCACAAGGGATACAATTTCCGTCCCCAATCAAAGATGGCTCGCTGACAGCAGCTTTACTCTAATGACAAACAAGATAGACCCATCTATCTAGTTAAATCCTGAGCAGTGCGTATCCCATCGGCTTTTCTTAGAACATTATGCACAATAGAGTGCAGCAGTCTCTACATTAGACGAGTCCATGTAGAACGAGAACAGTGAACCCAATGACCTCATCGTCTTTGCGACCACTGTATGAGGTAGTACAATAATCATCTAACTGAACGATAATACAACGCGCGGGTCCGACGAACCCTTCGCCCATGGGCAATATTCTGTGGTGTCATCCAGTTCCAGACCTCTCGGAGCTTCCAGATTTTGGCTATAACCGTCTCCACCCTTCTTCAGTCGATGTTTGCTTGCTCCTTGCAAAACACCTGAAATACATCACGCAAGCCAGCATCCTAAGATAATCATGAGCAATAGTCTAGGCAAGAAGGAGTACAAGCGACCTCAAACCACGGAGCTGCCTTGGGATGAAGACGGCCAAGTTCTTTCAGCACATACTTCACATTGGTAAACTGGTTCGGAGACATTCGGCATTTCCATCCTTTTTTGCGCAGAGCACCATGTGGCTCAGTAACAAGAAGCTTTTGAATAAAAAACCGAATCTTCAAAATATTTCCGTGACACTCTTCCGATGGGGCAGCCCAGAACGCCGTCCTTGCTTTCGCGGCTAGATCTGGGGTTCTTTGACGAACAACTCCCGCTTTGAGAAATGAGCTTATGCGTTACTTGTCAATTATGAGCAGTCTTGGAAACGATCACAAACGGACATGCCAGGCCAACCATCCCATCGAACACATGCCAACTCATGTTGATGGCCAACTGACTGGATTAGAGTGAGTCGAAAATGATGGATCACCCGTGAGTAGTAGTTACCTGAGCAGAGTACCACGCTCCTCTGTACCTTGCGATAACTTGCGTGTCTCCGCAACTTGGTGCCTGGTCATCTTTGGATAGAATGTCCTTCTCCGATAGGTGGTTCAAAGCCATGCACTCCTCTGAAAATGGAGGTCTTCTCTGTGAGTGGTTTCTGTCCACTATATATGTAGAGAATTTGGATGGGTTGAGTGGGGCCAAAGGCACAGCATCTACGGAGTTTATCTGTGTCAGGGTCCCAAAGTGAAGTCGGACTGCAATGCCTTGTTGCCACCGCCAGTAGTCAATTCACACCACTATCTTGTGAGTCACTGTGCGACAGAGGGTAGAACGTCGCATGTCAACGGTCACAACAGTCAATAAGCTGTCACCATGGCAACGCCTAAGTTGGGGTACAAGGGAAGGTTTCAGAAGTACCCATTATTCAAGATCTCAATGTGTCATGTCCAACACGAGACACACGTATTGTTGTTCCAGGGGCCTATAACTCTTGGGGGCTGCTCACACCATGGCCGGTGGGGACGCGATCATTGTCACATCGTACATACTTTCCCGAGAAGCTGGAAGGCTGCCAAGCTTTGATAAGAGCTAATGGCAATGTCAGAGGCTATGTACTAAAAACACCTTCCGCGTGGAAACACGTGGGCGAGATCTTTTATAAAGCACGTAGGATTGCCGAGCTAATCTATCTCCCTTGTTCGTGCCGTACAAGGTGGCATTGGGAGACTAGTCACAGGGGCTCGTGATGAAACACTCTCCAGGGTTTCATTGATAGTGTCTGTTCTCAAACGCATAAAGCAACAGCGCCTGCTGCTTCTACGCTCGCATATCATTCCTTCACCCATATTGAGCTCCAGACAACTATTCGATGTGCTCTCACATTCCGCAAGCTGAGATCGCTTCTGTCTTGGACTCCCAGGAAGGTCCGCTTGACGACAGTTTGCTTCGGATTGACGAAGATTCACGGGCCTCGTCCACGCAGTGGACCGCAGAGTGCGCATTGTGCGTCCAGATGTCGTGGCGTCCTTGCTCAAATGCCTCTCACAGGGGTTAGCCGTTTATTTACCCTCCTTCTCCACCTTTGCAGAAATATTTGGTCGTGAGTCTCGGAAGATCGTTTCCGTATATGGGTCCAATATGACCATCGTTCGCGCCAGAACGTCGAGGGAAGCTCTCCTTCGCAGGACTACTCGGACTACTGGCCTGCAGGTGCACCAACCGCTACATTGGTATATTCTGGCAAGGATGAAGACAAGTTTTCGAGCACGCATTGTGTGTCACAGCTCTCCTTTTCCGACACACACTTGCCAGCCGCTTGGAATTTACCGGCAATGTCAAATGACGACGACTTCCTTTCAGCAAGTACGCTAAACTGTACGGCTTTGCAAAGCACACATTGCACATCTGCGCTAGAGGAGATAGGCTGTGTGGATGCTAAGGACCTTGTGACTAAGCCCCCAAAGAAGACTCGGCGTGAGCGCTTAGGCAGGACGCGTGAGAAGCTCTACACGTGCGATGTAAGTTACTGCATCCTTCATCGCAGCCTTCAATGACCAGTATCTAGGTTCCGGGATGTGCCAAGACTTATACCACTAAATCCGGTCTTGCAAAACACACGACGACCGTGCACAAAATTTTAAGTAAAGCCGCACGCTGAAATGAGGTTAGCTCACATACAGCATGTCACGCCAACATTGTCTCTGATCACAAGGAGTTGGGCGAAGAACGCTCATATGCGTTGATCTTACGAGCTTTCCTTCTTTCCTTTGTTTACTGCCGGTAGAGCTTATCATCTCCCGTTGAATACTGTTACTCTCTTGGACATATGTCATTTTTGACCAAAAAGCCATTTGTTGCACCTTTCTTGCCACTCCAGGAGAAAATTGACAAGTTCACAGCCCTTGTCACTGCCACGGTATAGTCATCGTGAATGTTTTACCCTCAACAAACGAGGGGGTGTCGTAGGAATGTTATGGAGACATATGCTTTAAGAACAATTGAAAGCTTGATCTAACAATTACTCTGCTTTGATAGCGTTCTAGTCTCATTGCGCGACAAGAAACTGCTCTCCAACAATCTATAATTCGCTTCGGCACTTTGAATTCCAATGACATCTGACATTCTGCGTTGCACTTATCCCACAAGCACAGATACTTGGTGTCCAATTCACCGTGTTAGTCTGAATCGAGACTTGTCACCACATAAAATCAGCGAAATGAGCTCGACTCTTGGTTCACCACCTTTGCATCGTTGCACAACTTGAACTACGCAACTTGAAGCCATTGCTCCTCTGCATTAGGACTTTTGCTGACATTACATATGTTGCCTCTACCACGAAGATCTGCGCCGAGCGTGTGCCTTGGTGATGCACCATTGTTTGCTATACTTTTTGCAGAGAAATTCCGTGATGGTCTCACTGGTGATCAAGAGACTAACGAGTGAGGAACCGTCAGGATACCCTTTATGCTAAGCTAGAGCGACTGAATGTATGCAAGTCCCAAAGAAGCTTCTGAATTGGCATAACCGATGACTCCTATCCTAACTCACTACGGACGATCTCGTGAGCTGCATACGTAAGAATCTCCTGGCAACCGGCGAGTTCGAAGTACGGCTATATTCCGTATTCGACAATAGGTGCATTATGAGCAGCACAATTCATACATATGCGTAAATAGACCATCGTGCATGCTCCGTCACCTACGCCGTTTTGGTACGTGTGGCACTCCTGACTTCCGTAGCAACTAAATTTTCAGGATAAAGGCGACGTGTTTCATAAGGTCACCAATGTCACCCATGTTCCCGTGTAGTATTGCAACGTTCAGGGGCTGGACAGTTGTCACGCCCTGTTGCTGCATCTGGCCCTCGCAGGCGATGGATACGAGCTGAACACCTGGAACGGTAATAGCATCATTATTATTTGGGTCTCGACAACAACCAAGAGCATCGAGCTCTCAGCAACTCATCCGAGCGCACAGGCATTTGCACCCATCCAAACATATCACCGCCTTTGTACAAACGATCCTGTCAAAAACCAAACCAAGCCCAGAGATAACGGCCTTAGCATTATACTATGTGTACAAGCTCAAACGTGAAGCGTGCGCCGACGGTTGCCTTCAAAGCATACGGATGTTGGCCGTAGTTGCCTTGATGTTGGCCAACAAGTAAGCCCTCATCCTCCCTGCCTTATCAGCAACGTTCGCTAAGGGCCACAGATGCTGTAATGACAATGCACACCAAAACCGGACGTGGTCTTACCTGTCCGGTCTACCCCTAGACACTATCAACCGGGCAGAGAGGGAATCCTTGAATGGAGTTCGTCATAATCTTTCCATCAACCGACCGACGTATGATGAATGGCTGAAGACGTTGAACAGTTTGACGTTGTCGAGGAACCGGGAGGTTAGGTTGTGCACACTCATCGCCCGTCGGTCACTTTCATCAGAGGTATCTTCGCCACCCTCACCGTCCCTCATACCACATATCCTGGTCCGGACGCCATACAGCCATGTCAAAGGGCACAAGTCACGTGTTGCCGTCATCAACAAACGCTATGATTCAAAATACCTGGAAAACAAGGCAAGCCTCGCCTTCGGCGGTAGTGCGGTCGTGATTTGGAAGCTTAGTCATTGACGGAGTTTGCGAGTGTGTGACATGTGCCCAGGGCAGACAGACAGTGTATCTATGAAGAGAGGAACGTAGTGTTACATCGCTGGGCGGAACGATGCTGCCACGCCGTTACACGTGGCTTTGCCCATCCGGGTCCGCAGCGCACGGCCCCGGTGAGCGTGCAGTCCACTCGATGGTCGAACGCAAATAGAGATACAATGAAAAGCAAGCATGGAAGCCTTGTGCAATATCCGGGACCGGGTCCCATGACATCTCGGCTGGGATAACACGCCTTGAAAAACAGAAAGTAAAAAGGAAAAGCCACGAGCGGCATGAAGAAAAGAAAAGAAGCAGCAGCGCGGCTGGGTAGGACCCACTTGCGGTGCTTGGGACAGAGTCCAATGGCAACGCGGTTGGGAAGGACCCACTTGCGAGGCCCGAATAGAAAGAGAAACGAGAACGGAAACCAAAGTGAGAGCAGAAAGAGAAATGAGAACGCAGACCAAAGCGAGGAAAGAAGCAGCACCGCGGCTGGGTAGGACCCACTTGCTGGACAGAGTCCAATGGCAACGCGGTTGGGGAGGACCCACTTGCGAGGCCCGAAAAGCAAGAGGCACTATCTAATGCTGGCAGCCTCATCTCCAAGTCTCTGGCCTGCAGACAGTGACGCGCACTGGCACCCGCACACGGGGGGCGCGACTCGAAACGACGAACGCGAGCAGAGAAGGGGACCATACGACCAGCAGCTATTTGTACTCAGCGCCATTGCGAAAGGGATCAATTGAGGCCATTCAAGGGCACCATGCCGAAACATGACGTTCCGGATCAGACGAAGCCGCCCGGAAGTAATTTGGAGAGAACGAGCACGTCCACTACCGGCGAGAAGGAGGCAAAAGGCAACGGTGTGCTATTCTACTGTCGAATCTCGTGATACCGCATAATGTACAAACTATCTGACGTAGCTCTGACGCCCATAGACCCTGAGCTGCTCTTCTCTTGTCCGTGCACTATCCAGCTCATCTCCATCCAAGCAGGTCGCTTCGTCTCCGTTGCTGCTCGACCCACACACTGGACCGCCCGGCTGATGGTCCGGAAGACCAATGTTGGAGCCGGCGGAGTCATCTCCGCATTGCTGAGGCCCTGGTGAGCGAGCCGGCGGAGCATCGAGAGAAGCAGACCTGTCCGTTCCAAGCCTGGTGAGGGGACAACTCTCGGAGTCGGTGGCACCGTTGTCTGCTGCCTCAAAGGGGGGCGGATGAGGGCTGTTTAGGCTGGCCTGTCCGTGGTCGCTCAGCTGGAAGGCTGCGTCCTTCCAGGCCCATTCGGCACCAGTCAACGGCACGGATTCGGGTCCCGTGAGGCCGTCCGGGGCAACTTGATCCTTGTCTCCTTGGCCCCAGACATCGTCTCCAAATAAGGAGACCACGTCCGGCAGTTCCAGCCACTGACGCTCACCGCCTTCCGTCCGCGGCGTGGAGCTGCTGCCGTCGTCCGGAGTGAATCCTCGGGTCGTCTCCAACTCGGGAAGCCCATTGGTAGGGTCCGTCGGGGAGGCATAACTCGGGAAGAAAGGGTCGAAAAGATAACTCGAGTTGCCGCCGGGCCGGTGGATCCACAGCAGATACGGTACTGGCCACCGGTACCTAACCCTAACGCTGACCTGCGGCACGGAAGGAATGGACTCCCCATCTTTCTTCCTTACGGACTTTACGCAGTGACCCGTCAGCCTCGCTGGCCTGCGAATGCCCTGTCCGGGGAAAGATCGCATCAGAAGCTCGCATCAGAAGCTGTCACGGCATGCAGTGCGGCAGCCGCCCATCAGAACGCCGTGTTCGTGATCTGGAAACGCCGCGCGCTCCAGCCCTCCGCGCTTCCCGCAGCGCCCCAGTCCGTCTTCTTCCCGTTAGTGGTGCATGCTGTCGAGGCGGAACCTTATGTATCCCCGGTAGCAGCCAATCATGAACATTGTGAACAAAATTTGAATGACTCTAAAACGTTCGACAGCTATCCCGCCTTTGGTTATCTGCTTGAATTATATTTGGGTGTGCCGCAGATTTTGATCCCGTCAATCTGGGGTGGGGGTTCTAGGCCAGGAGGACGTGTGCTCAGATCACACAGAATTTCTAAAAGTCTGTTTTCGCCCTTGTGATGGGATGTGACGAAGCCTTCTCGTGGGTGGAATGTCATGTATACCGACACCTTGTCCTCACAATCGTCATTTTGGCATTGAAAGCGATGCTGCGCCTCTTGCCCCTTGACCTGGCTCGCTGTCTTCCCCTTCCGCTTCATGTTCACGCCACAACGCGGGCAGCGCATATCTTCCGTCCTCCCGGTTAAGTTGCGGTTAGGAGCACCGTCCGTGAAGCGCAACGCGCCTTGTGGACAAATCGCCACGACATCGTAACCGCATTCGGCGAAGTCCGACGAGAATAATGCTTGTATGACCGCTTCCCGCCACGCGTGGTTCTGGAACAGTGCCTTGTCTAGAAAGGGTATGACAATTTTTTCTGTAGCCTCTCGGGGATTAAAGAGAGGTGCGATGAATGCAATAGTGACATGGAAGAAGTGCCTATGTATCAACCTGGTCGTTATATGCTCGCGCAGCTTCCAATAAGGAGGACCGACCTTATTTCATACAGACTTTCTGGTGCACGCCTGACAAGTCCTTCGCAACAAAGGAACAGGCCAACCGCTTTACCAAAGATCTGAAGAGGATTCCAATCGTCGAAGATCGCGTTCAGTAGCTGTAGAAAACGATGAGACCAAGAAAGATATTGTGGTGAACCGCGGCACACCAACCGTCTTTGGACCTCCCCACAAAACATCAGGAAGGCCCAGAAGCAATTCGCCCGTCCGCGGTTCTGCATGTGTATCCACAAGGACTACTAGTCTAGCCGATGGACCATGGCTACAGGATTTCAGCATTAGTCACAATAACAGCGGAAGTGCGCGCACAGAAGCCGAAACGACAATAATTCTCTCAGTAAGGCCTCCCGGAGATCCAGCAGCGCGTCACAAGGCTTAGAGCTTGACTGAAATCTTGGTCCACTATCAGATAAGATTCCTTCGAACACCTGGAAGCGAGTCTTCTAGCTCAAAACTGAGCGTGTGAAAATGCATACGAAATATAACTTAACCAACCTCTTTGGGGTGAGCGAAATAGTCTTCGAGCAAATTGGCTACTTGTCTTGCAGAATAGTTCAAGCGAGAGTAGCTGTCCCCAGGGTCTTTCCAGCGCAAGGCAAAGAGGAAGACGGGATCAGAGCAGGAGTGTAGGTCGCCCCACTTGCCGCCTCCTTGCCGAACATTATACTGGTGTCATGTAAGTGGGGATTCATGTCACTACCTTGAAACCTGACGCACCTGGATTTTGAAGTGTCGAGCCCGCGCACACCGTATGCAGAGAAGGGGACTCAGTGCGCGTGCTTGTCCGATATCGAGATCCGCACAACCCCTCTTTAGGTCAGTATTGATGCAGAACAAGCCGCTACAATCGGCGCAAGAAACAAGCGCTGACTGTTTCCGTAGCTGGTGGCAAACTCCACATCTCTGCATGGAATCTTCTTGTAAGTCATTTGTCGACGAATAGTCAATATCACTTACTAATGACCCTGTCGTGCTTTGTGCTGTAATCTCGGGGCGGTCAAGTTGCGTGTGCCAGTATTGGATCCAGAGACGAAGCGCACAGCGCCTTCATTTCCATTCAGCATGAGTGTTGAGAAGGTAGGGAAGTAATCTTACATAAGGTCATGTTCGGGAACCCTTCGTGAATTCTTCCATACGTTCAGGCTGCTTCCAGACCGATTGACACCAGAGCGCAGGTTCGTTGATACATTTTTGGGGGCCCGTCCTATGGCGTACCAACGTTCCTTTCATGGCACTTAATTCCAATTCACGGTAAGTGAGCTCAGTGCTCACCCCAGAGTTGCTCTCGACGGCATGCCTGAGGATAGTTTGCCCTTCCACGAGAAGCGGGCGAGGCGTTTGTGACTCTTTCCAGGCATTCCGCAGTGACCCCGCACTGATATCATGCTCTCTACTTGACACACAAGTTTCAATAATAGCAGCGTGGGTGACAACATCTCTCACGCTTCCTTGTATGAACATTCTTCAAGCATGTCCTCGCCCACGTGAAGGAGATAGAGCACTGTGCGGACTCCCTAGAGGAGCTGTGAATGACCGGAGAAGCTCATAGGGGAGGATTGACCCACCTTTTTCTTGGAACCTCCATTTTCAAAGAGTGTGCAGTCCCTTTGTGAGACTCCAAGAAGAGTATGCATGAGTCTTGCTCAGCGTACTGTTGACTTTCCCGGGAAGGCGAGAATGATGGTACGCCGTCCGTCTCCAACCTGTATTTATGCTACTGGGCTGCTTTATCAATCCCATGTTTATCTGAACCCTTGCATATCTTCCGTAGAGGCTGCCGCATCCGAAGGAAGCAGGTCTCGTTGCTGTTAATCACGGAAGTTTGACGCCCGCCGAAGTTTGGGTTTTCAACTGCTGAATACACTCAATTCATTTCACGTCCGAACTGCCCGTCGACACAAAGCCATGAACGTATTTGTGGCCCTACGAATACTCCGTCTTTCAAGCTGCCATCGCGGTGTGGAGCTAAAAAGATACACGTCCTTTTGAAGGCATAGACGGGCTTAACCGAGAACATTTCAAGATACGAGGCGAGGGGAAAGGGATAATCCTTGCCCAGCCCAGACCGATGTGATCAGCTCCGTGTTTCCACATCATTGAACGCAATCTGCATAGAAATTACGTGTAGAGACAAGCATCTGCCATACCGGAAAGGAATTACACTTTCGTGATACGTAAACAGTGGTTGTGGGTATATGGTGCACGCGATTCCTTAACCTTATTGCACTCACCGCTCAACCGACCAGTCAAAAGCCTACGCTACCGCCCACGACGACCGATGGAATGTGGCGTGGGCAGAATCCATGATAATCCTTGACGAGCGAGAAGACGGACTGGGGCGCTGCGGAGCGGAGGGCTGGAGCGCGCGGCGTTTCCAGATCACGAACACGGCGTTCTGATGGGAGGCTGCCGCACTGCATGCCGTGACAGCTTCTGATGCGAGCTTCTGATGCGATCTTTCCCCGGACAGGGCATTCGCAGGCCAGCGAGGCTGACGGGTCACTGCGTAAAGTCCGTAAGGAAGAAAGATGGGGAGTCCATTCCTTCCGTGCCGCAGGTCAGGGCCTGCCGGACGCATCTGGTCCTTGGTTTGTCTGAGACAAGACCGTCGGCGTTTGGATCCGTGATTTCCGATGTGCACCCACGTGGGGTTCGCCACTCGTTGCGTTGCTTTCCGCGAACAGTGACGCTCCTGTGGGAGTGCCCAATAGGGTGAGATAACGCATCAGACGTTCTGTGGCGACGGGGCGCCGGGTCATGGGAGCGTTCTCCTGGGCGGCGTGAAAGGCGCATTCTGAGGGAGAGAGTACGCTTTCGAGGGCGATTAAGGCATCGTCGGATGATGTAATAAACGGGACCTACTTCTTCATTCAAGGATCCAAACGGCATGATCTATTGAATATGAGCAAGCGCACACTCTTATCGTTGAGATGAAAGCATCTACAATGATTCAATGATTATCCAGTCCACCAAGCTTAGCGAAGGGGCCTATGCCAAGACCCAAAGAAGAGCCGGTCGGCTCAAGTTGTGTCTCATACTGTGTTTTTCCATAGACGGTCGAGAGCGTTAGGTTTCGTCGAGTGGCAGCATGGGTTATTAAGCGGCGCTTAGCATAGGGTCACCAGGAACGAGAACTGATACGGCCACAGCGAGGTTGAGGCTATCCTGGTGAGACCATGAAGTGCAACTATGGTTCCACACTATCTCTTGGGGAACTATAACACATGGGGGTGGTAGTGCAAGCTTGATCGAGAGTGTAGTGTTGACTGCATGAGGGCCGTAGTGAATGTTGTGTTCGAACCGCAGTCGTTGGGTGGCATAGCGCTGCACGAGCAACTTTCCAGCGCGAGACCGGAAACGTCCCCGAGGCATGACGGCTCTTTATCTTGCCTGTTTGGAGTTGCACAATAGGGGTGAGAACGCGTCCCGTGCGAGCCGCCTTGCACTTTTTTTGAGTTTTATGACAGCAACGCGTGACTTGGGATCTTTGTGACGATACACGGGGCCGCCATCAGCCACCGTCGGGATGTATCGCTGAAGCGGTGTCCTGACCGGGAGAGGTCGTTTGATAATGGGTGACAACGACGGGGCCACATCCGCTGGAGAAAAACTCAGGCCATGCAGCATACTCATACCAACCTCTCGGCTCCTCGCCAGACTCAAGCTAATCAACGTTTTCACCCATGCATCGTAGGTCGGTCGGTTGACAGAGATATTGTAGCCAATCCCGTTCAGAAATTCTCTCTCAGCACGGTTGATGTCCTCCAGCGACATTCCCGAACATTCAGACCAGGCTCGGTTTGTGTAGGTGTTATCATCCCAACATCTGACACGCATCTCTTAGTATGGGTTATCTAAGCCAAGTGAGGTGAGCACTCACTTGTTCGCCAACATCAAGGCAATTAGGGCCAACATGGCAGTATCCTGGGGAGAACTGTCGGCGATAGGCTCATGTTTAAGCTTGTACACATAGTATAACGCTAGGGCGGTCATCGCTCGCATAGGCTTGGTTTTTGATATGATCTTCCGCATAAACGTCCAGACATCTTGAGAAGGGTGCAAGTGAATGGGTACTGGATTCTCTTGAGAGCTCGATGCGACCTGTCGTCGCTGTGGATGACTTTGAAAGCCACCGATTGAAGGGGTGTGCCATATGTAGCATAACATGTTACAAACGTTGCGGGAAAGGGTAAAATTGTGCTTGGGAGAATTCTTGGGAAATGGCCTAGTCCAGAACGTGAGCGTATACGGGACGGAGAGCAATGGTAGCGGTGAGTGTAATGAGAGACAGGGTGTGCCTACCTTCTCCTGCCGAGCCAAGGGAGTGCTCATGATTTTCGCGACTGACTTCTTCGGTACCAGGAGGGAAAGCTCGTGTACGGGAGCAGGACGGCCGGATGGGAAGCGAGAGGGGCTGGGATCTCAGGGCTTGATAAAGTATGGGCTCCAAACCCAGACAGAGTGTGGCAAACTGCGACTTTGTTCACAGTACCAGTCAGTCGCCACTCGGGAATACCACGAGCGAGTCATTTGCCTATTACGCTTTACCTCCCTCTCGCTACCCCGTGAAGAGTCTGACACAGAGCGTAGACGCCGCACAACATCCTGCGGATAGCCGCTTGTTGTTAGTATTGCTAGGTCTCCGCCATTCCTCCCGCCGCGTTCCTTAAACCATCTGTAGGTACCTTAGCAGTCGTCTTTCAGCGCATTGCCTGTGCTAAGATTGTACTACTATGGCCTAAAGAGGTTCATTCATAGTTATCAAAATGTATGGTCAGTGGTGGCTCTACTCTCAATGCGCATGTCCACGAATCCTTGCAGGCAAGCCACGTCTGGAGGTAAGACGGGCTGTAGAAGTTCTCAGGCAGTCCACTGATGAGCCTGGGTGAGCTTATGAAGCCTTCATTTCTGATCCGCGGTCGTCGACCGTCCCTCCGATGGGCCTTGGCGTACAGGTATTTCACGACCCTCTCATCAAGATAGAAACGGAGCCTATCGCATGCTTCAGAGTATTCGGGTCGTTTTTTTGCTCTAAGGCAACCGGATTCGCTTTCTTTATCGGAGGACATTCCTTGTATCCCCATTGTGTCCAAGAGAGTCAAGACCGCGTGTTCTTTTGCAACCCTTCGGCGCCTTCTAAAGAGCTGTGTGGAGTGTTAGTGACGGGTTGAAATATTAGTGGATCGCACCTGTCGTTTTCTCTCATAAGCGCTCTTGGCTGCCCTCACTTCCCCAATTGGTCTACCTTCCCGAGCAGTCTTCCAAGCGTGTCGTTGACCCTTATAAAACAATGTGAAAGATGACTTAAACACTTCGTAGGAGGGAAGAGGAAGAGACGGAAAGTTTGTGATTTCCCTAGGTTCCTGGCCGTTTAGTTTGACTTGAATGGCTTTCCAAACCAAAACCATCATGCGAGTATTCCATCTGTCATGAAGACCATCTTGCCATCTCATGCCAAAAGGACGGGAGGGATTAGAAAATAGGCTATCGGGTAGTTCACCTGGCTGTTCTATGCAATGTGCCCATTCAAGAGGGTCAAGCCTGTTTCCTTTGACGTGCACAGCAAAGAGAAAGCGCATCAGCATCTGCTTGCTTGTGTTAATAGTCGTCCATGTCTGTTTTGCGGTTGATGACCCACCTCCCATTCTGGGATCTCCCTGCCTTTCCGCGGTCCCTGGCTAATATCAACGAGCCGGCAGGGGGGAGGACCTGAAATTAACATACTGTGCTTCCCCGTGCTGGAACAAGGTCGGAATTGGTTGTTGAACTCCGTTTCTGCTGGGCTATCACACTGAACACCGCGGGACCATTGTTACTGACGGTTTGATTTTCCAGGCTGATGGACTTCCTGCTGTCACCCGTCTCGGCATTGGCGAGATTGGAGGCAGCGACTGACACCAATTCGGGGATGCTAAGACACACTGCTTGATGTTCATCATCTCTGGAATCTGTTATTGGCGTATCGTCCCTGTCAGGGCAGCTCATTGGTCTCCGTAGCCGGATGAGGGGACCTAAATCTTCGCTCTGGGTTTGGCAATCAGGCGTCGTGAGAGCATCCAATAATACGTGCACTTTCTTACCTCGCTTTCCGAGGGGTTTTGCAGTGCTACACTCACTGTTTGTTCCGGTGCTAACGCGCCCCCTTGTGTTGATAGGGATGAACGCTGGGTATAGAAGACGTGCTCCTTGAATCTCCGCCTCCTCGTTGTCCAGGTATGTTTTGGCCGTGAGAGCTGTTGGTGAGTGCGGGACCTTGTGAACATCAAGGGGGGAATCGCGGTGAGTTCGCTACCAGTTGGCTGTTGACGTGGTTCCCTCTGGCTCATCTTCCCTAAGCCTGCACTGAGTTCCGCTGCCTTGGAATCATTGTTTAATTCTGTTTGCGCTCTGTCGCCAGCGTCTAGCGCTTGCATCACGCCAACAGTAGACAAATTTTCTCCTTTATTGGCCGTTGACAATAAGACGGGTAGTGGGTTTATGGACGGCGCACATACTGTGCTTTCGATTAAGGCACGCCGTAGCTCTTCGTTGTCTTCTTGGACACGTTTCAACACCTCCCGGAGCTCGTTGTTTTCTCCCATGAGGATCATCCGCTCTGTGTTGAATTTGGCTACGGCATCCTCAAGGTCTGCCGCGCTCCTGGTGTCCCGCTCGTTGATCTCCGCCTGTAACCGGCGCGCGTCGCGCGTGAGCAACCTTATCGCTTCTTCATATTGGCTGGCTTCTCGTTGTGATTTAGCCGTCAGCCTTCTCATTGTCCGGCTTCCGCTCAACTCTCGTGCTTCACTTTTCTTTACCCGCTCTTCAAGCTGTTTTTGGCCAGCGCAGAGACTGCTTTTCTTGTTCAACAGTCTCTCCACCTCCTGTTGTGCCAATACCTTTGCAAATTCGACGTCTCTCAAAGAATTTTGCAATTCCTGGCAAAAGAGAAGAGTTTCATCTAGCTCTGCCGAAGCTTTCTTCAGTTCTTTCTCTTTCTCCATCAGTGCATCGGTAACTTGATCCCAGGACTCTTGTAGCCTTTCAAGAGAGGCCGTAAGCTCTTCAATCTGCTCATGATTACGAGGTAGTGGCGGCATCTCGGGATACAAGTGACGAAAAGGACTCCCGGCTTAGGTTGGTTCTGGTATCTGGGCGATGGTGAACCTCTTAAGAGAGGCTCTGCATTCGTCTTCCTACGGTACTTTCAGTGTTGGATCTCACGGGTACTTGATGTGCGCATTCAAGTGTGGTGTGTGTGCGCCGGGACAGGGTGCGTCCCAAATTGAGTACCAGACGGATGGGCTTATAAAGATGACCAGCAGGACGGCACCGGTCTACGACAAAAGGAAGGACCGTTTCCTCGGCCACCGGTACTTCGCGTTGCGGTCGGTGTTTGTAATCCTCCCAAGAAGAGAATAGGGACTGGCGTCAGGTACATCATAGTCCGCCAACGGCCCCCAACTGTATCATATGCCCACAGTCAGCAGAAGAATGTTGATGCAGCGTTGATGCTACTGAGATGAGCAACACCAGTCTGCATCACCAGCGGGCACCAACGCTTTAAGCGCGGAATATTTCACATTTTGTGGTGCAAAGGCCAATCAGAGCCAGTTTGACATAGGAGGACGAGCGATCAGGGCCGTAGTTGACGCTGGCTGGTTCTTGGAAAGTAACAATAATCGGGGAAGCTTTCCTACTGGCCCTACATTACTCCGTTTACAACGGAGCATCTACTCGAATAGGCATCTATTTCAGCCGTTATCTACGAATAATAGCGCACAACAATCCCGCCAACTCAGTGACCAGATTTGAGAGTCTGTAACTCGGCTTTGTACTCGTCGACTGCCGCATCGTAACCACAATCCCCTTTGGCGACTGTCCCAAGTCCGAAGAGAAAAAGCACGTGACATGTGATGAGATCACGGCGAAAAGCAATATAGCGTTCAGCTAGCTCTTTCCCGTCACCATGGCCCATAACTTCATCACTATCCCTCTTCCCGTCGTCCCCACCAGGCCGTCGTCTGTACTTCTGCAGGATGGCTCTCACAGTGACAAGTGTGTCATCCATTCTGACTTGTTTTCGGGACGCGTAACGATTATACTGAGCATTCTTGAGTAAGGAGGACCATAGAATGCTCCACACGAATACTTACCCGGAGCAAGTGAGTGGAATCTTCCACCAAGTATTCGGGGACCAGCCACCGTTGGAGAGTGAGTGGGCAGAGTACAATTGGCCAACGGGAGTTGCTCGCTAGACGCGCCAGATAAGAGAGCCTTATAACGTAAAGTTTTCTGCGATCGTTTGATCTCCCCTGCCCAGTCTATCGGGGATGACACGCCTCCGACAACATCAATGGTAACAACGAACATATGATCACCACGGACACTCTTCACGTTTCGTTACCAGGAAACGGTCGTTCAATCTGCCTTGCCCCCCTGATTTGCCTTCTCGGGATTGCTTAGTGTTGGCATGGAAGCTTGTGGCAGCACCAAAAGCCTGGACTTTCTTCCCGCCCCGCACCCAAACACACTCCCTATTCCAGCACAAATCCCAGGCCTACAGGCCCTTTTCATGCCTCTACCTCCACGCATGGCCCTGCTCCAAAAGTCAAGTGGACAAAGGAGCTGTGGGCCTCCTCCCTATTTTACCTCTGGCCGTAGTTCGGAAATCCACGCCGGTCTTCTTTGTAGAGAGCACCAGGAAGGAGATCATTGCATCTTGTCTTCGTTGCAGAGGTGACTTCAGGGAAGAACATAGCCAGATAAGGCCAATGCGGAAGAGTTGGTTTGGAGATTTGCAATAATGGGGAAGACAACCCGTTGTTTCCCCCGTACGGCCATAATGCTGACAAGGATCAGAGGGATAAGAGATAAAGGCGGCTTAGACCCTAGTCTTACGTGCATGTGCTCTGTGAGATCGGGCTTATCACATCTGATCTTCGTCCGCTTGATGATGGGCTTAGTTCAGGAACGCGTTTGCTGTCAAACATAAACGATAATCTAAAGAAGCGATGACATTACAAGGAAAGGAATAAGCTCCACGTGAAGTGAGGCGGAGGATACGGATGGCGCTTGACAACAGACACGCGTTTTTTGCTATTCACACTCTTGAAGCGAAATACGATTGGCTGCCATGCCCTCAATTCCAGCAAAGCCACCGTTTGTCAGGATGACATCTTGTTCAATGGTCTGTGCTGTGCCGCGTGCCTTGTAAGACCAGACTTTCCGGCATACGTCGTGGAACAACCCGGAAACTAGATCAGGGGTCAGTCAGTAGTTCAACGAAAAAAGAGCCATGCTAGCCTGGCACTTGTAGGGCTTTACACCCCAATTTTTGGAAGGCGTGCGAATGGTTTTGTTGGGGGCTGTACTGATGAGATCCGTGGGATCCGCACACCGTGTCTCTTCCGACACAGACAGGCTATCCAGGCTCCCAGAAAGCATACGGCTCGGCGCACTCTGTCTAAAAATATGACTATTGTCATACGTTACTTCCGGGACCTGTGGGGCCCAGACCAAACTTATTGGGCAGTACGGGAGTTGTATTCCCTGGTCTGTCGTCAACAAGCTCGCATGGTCGACCGAGAAAACAGAGGCGGGTGGTTCTTCTGAAAGAGAAGACTGCGCGTGATGCGCCTAGCCACGAGTGCAACATAGCAGAGCAGCCGGGAGCATGCTTGGCAGGTAAGGTGGCAAAAAAGCCATGCAGCGCGCGTATAGGTATGCCGTATTTGTCTTTCCTTTTTTTTTTTTTTTTTCCATTTGACTGACTCCTTTCTTTAGCGCGCAACAAAAACGTGGCCACCCAAAAGGTCAAACTCTGATTGTGTACTCATCCTTATCGTCCTTGTACCGGTCACAAGACCTTATCCATCACCTTCCCCTTCCCAGGGCTCAACCCCACACTTTAGGCAAAAGGGCAGCAGTCTGAACCGACAATAGCCAGGTCATCCACCTCACGCGAGTCGTAGTCACGTAAACGACTCACAATGCTTTTGTGAAGAGAAACACTCGCATTACAACTCCTGTTTCCAACAACTCCGCGGCCTGTGAACTGGAGTCCGGAGCTACACGTGCGTGAGCTTGTTCCAGCGCCGAGCTTATGTGGGGTGCATGCCTCCGTCGGCAGGAGAGATGGCTGCCGGGTTGACTTCAAGAGTCTTAGATGCAGGGCTCACCGGCACGGATGCACATTCACCGGACATGAATGTATGTTGGAACCCTGCAGGGTTTCCTCTCTTGGGCTCGGCGGGGGCCGCCATAGACGTCAGCCCTTTCAGCTCAGCCATATGATCGGGCGAGGCGACCCTTTCACAATAACCAGTCAGGTATGACTGATCCAAGACAAGAATACGAAAGGTTGCATCACAATGAGAGCATTGTGAACGCAGATGCGGTGCGGGCGGTAAGGCGGGAAGCGGGATGACAGAAGAATAGGAGTCTATTATTGCACAGCCAACTACAGGCCACCCAGGCATCCATGACGACACAGGAAAACGCAAGCAAAGCGCAACAGGCATAGAGGGGGAACTGAATAGAATGAAGAGGAGAGTTGTATGTGCGCGTCGATTTTGAACTTGGGTGGTAAGAAGTCCGGCTTTTTTGTTGTAGGAGGGCATACGATGGTATTGAGGACACAGAAAGGACGACGCATTCGGATTGGATGAGTATGAGAAGAGATAAGCAGACAAGAAACAGTGGGACCAGGCGCAGGATATCGTTGTATAATGTGGAGGCGAAAGACTTGCGGGGACAAGGAAGGGAGGTTGAGCCCCCGAGATCGGGATAGGCATGAGCGGCGTGAGAGAGAAACGCTGGGCCTTCACAGGGGAAAGAAAATAGAACTATGTACAGGCAGCCTGCGTGTTCGTGCGTGTGTGGTCGAAGCGAGGCTTCGTGAGATCGTAGATCGTGTCGTCGTCGCTGAGAAGAGCCCGAGTCGGCTCGATTTGATTCGGTACGTAGACCGAGGTTACATGTCAATATGGAAGAGTGAGATCCAATCGTGAGATGATCAGCCTTGAACCTGGCCCAAGCCCCGGCCAGCAGAGCTATTTCTGCTCCCTGCCGTCATTGGCGGGGTGCCCATATCGTTTGGTCCTCGAAAAAAGCAGTATTTTTGGAGGAATTCTTCGTACGAGCGCTCACTCCGGTCTAACCGGGGTGGGGGGCTCTGAAGGGGAGAAGATGGCATAGACTGCGTGGGACTGCCTTCGGAGGAGGAAGGTGGAGTCATCGGCTCCATGGTGAACAGCTTTCGCCGCTGCTGCGGTTGCTCACCCGTGGGAGCGGCACCGTTCACCGTAGTGCTGATCACGGGCGTAGCAGGGGTGGTCGTCGTCGTGCCGTCTGAAAGGGATAAATGTGGCGATCCAGGGCGAGGGGAAGCAGTCCGTGGGGAACCATCTGAGCCGGAGCCACTGCCCGCAAGCCTGGCTCGACGCTGTGCCAGCTTGGAAAGGTCCTCGCTTGACGAGCCTGGCGAGTTTGTTCCTCCTACCAGACGACGTGTCCCTGCACCAGGAAACGGCACAGGGATGTGCATCGGGCTAGCGGGGCGGGCTGGGACCAGCGAGGGGAGGCCGTTAGGAACGGTGCGTGGGGAAGCGGGTCTGGGCGTTGCGCTCCGGTCGACGCTGAGCGCTGGAGAACCAATCCGATTTATCGGGTTGGGAATGGAATTCAATGTTGCCAGTGTGAACACGGGCGCAATAGGAGCGCCATTCTCTTTTTCCCTCTCCCGTTCTGCCTTCTCGGCCTCGAACTCTGCACCCAGGCTGCTAGTGGGATGCAGAACCTCTTTCCTTGCTCCCGAAAACTTCTCCATCGCCGCTGCATTCGCCAGCTTCGACTCCAGCAAGGGCGGCGTATCACTGCCGTTCACGAGCTGCGCCTGTGCTTTCTTATCAGCCTCTTCCTCCCTCTCCTTGTCCTTGGCAAGGAATAACGAGGCTTTCGGTGTCAAATTTGTATGTTCCGACTTGGGTGATGTCGGTGGTGCATAGTTGAGCAACTTGAGGTTGAGCTGGTTGAAGGAATGGGAGCGTCGAGGAGGCTCAGAGACCGGGATGAACGTCGCCTGCGAGGCAGTAGACGAGCGAGCGACGGCCTGTGGTGTCGGGATAGGACCAGGTGCAGAAGAGAGCGCCGCTGTGCCCGAAGGAGCTGACGAAGGAGTATTTGGTGCCGATGGTGGGGCACGTACGAACCTCACCCGGTAATTTGCCCCGTCGTTGTTGTCCCACCATTCCTGGCCTTCGCTCCCATATCTGACGACGACAAACAATGTCCGGTCCTCGATCTTGCGCTCATAGTCTTCCAACCTGATCTGGAAACCGAATCGATCCCAGCCTTTGTTGTCCAGAGATGCGAAAGGCGAGTGGGAGGAGAAGGGTGGAGGGAGAGAGGGCAGGTGGTTGACGTACGTCGCCGAGACTTCAGAAACAGTCTGCCAGTCGTCGAGCGTGAAGCGCACAGCGATTTGCTTGTTGAAATTGATGTTGCGCACGATGACGGTCCCGCGCATGACAAGGGGATTTGACTGAGGAAGCAGTAACGACTCCAGCATGACCGGATATCGCGACATCTCGTCCTGCAAACGCAAGCTGGACGCATTAGGAACAGGTGATGTCCGTTCCGG
Source organism: Dacryopinax primogenitus (assembly GCF_000292625.1). Taxonomy (NCBI): domain Eukaryota; kingdom Fungi; phylum Basidiomycota; class Dacrymycetes; order Dacrymycetales; family Dacrymycetaceae; genus Dacryopinax; species Dacryopinax primogenitus. The sequence goes on along the minus strand of NW_024467204.1, from coordinate 1,240,062 downwards.
GTCGAGGAGGACCTTGTCTCTTGGCGGTGGCGTCTCTAACCGGGGGAAGGTGAATGAAGCTGGCTTGGCGTCGTTCTCCGTCTCTGTCTCCGTGTCCTCCGGGGTTCCGTGGCTCACGGCGATGGGACGCTGTTCTCGCAGGAAGAGAACGACATGCTCCAGACCTTCCTTCTCGCCCGCGAAGTGTACGTTCTTTGGTACGTAGTTTGGAGTGGCAGGGGCGGAGATGGCGCGAGTGTGGCTGGGTAGGGAAGCGAGGTGTGGGGTGGAATAGGAGCGGGACTTGAGCGACGGCTTGAGTGGCCTGCCATTTTTTAGCGTGATGGGGGACGATTGGGGGGTAAATTTGGGTGAGGGTGGCTCTGGAGCAGACTGAGGGGAGGACGGTTCCGGGGTTGGCTCCACGGGGATTGGTGTAGGTGTGCGCTCTGGTAGGGACAAGATGGGCAAATGGGCGACGAGGGGTGGGGCAGGCTTTGGCGGGGCAGTCGTGGGGTCGGGAGATAAGGGGCCTATAGATGGGAAAGGTACGGTGGACGAGTCCACTAAGCTCTCTGCCACCTCGTTGGAGACTGTCTCCTCCGGTCCAGGAACGAGTCCGAGCGCATTATCTGGAGATGGGGAGTCTGCGCGGAGTGCTGCCCCCGGTATTGGAATTGGACTGGAAGTCCTGCGCGTTCGGACGCTGCTTCGCCTTGGGAGAGGAGGGAGAGGAGAGAAGGCGCCCTGAGTGCGTTCTTCTGTGAAGAACTGAGATGATCGCGAGCGTCTGTGATTTCGCGCGTATTGCCCAGGTGCTGGGGGTGGTGGTGGGCCTAGTGTAATGGTGGACGATGCCTCTGCGAGAGACATGATGGGACTGAATATAGGTGTAAGCACTAGGGTCATCGAGGAACAAGCAAAAGGGGGGAGGGTGAGACGATAAGGCTCGTTGAGAGAGGTAGAAGTGTTTGTTAAATGAGAAGCGAAATATGTGCAAACCTGTCCGGTCCCCGATAGCGTATGATTTATACAATGTAATGCTGTACCTTCCACGGACGAGTTGCTGATGAAGAACTTTGACAAGGGGGTGAATTGGAGAAGGGGGAGATGTTGCAGGATGAGGTGTGCGGAGCGGAAAGGGCGGAAGACGCGGAAGAGCAGTGAGCGCTCTCTTGTATCTCTGAGTTTGATAGTATGAACCCTTGTTGCTGATTTGATGTTACACCTGACTCGTGATCGTGTATTGCTGTGTAGAATGGTAACCCTCCAAAGATATGTGTAAGAGAAGAGGAGGGGGATATTGAGGGGGAGGAGGAGGAGGAGGAGGAGGAGGAGGAGAAGGGGGAGATGATGATGGGCTGAACACAAGGGGGAGAGAATGGTTTGATAAGCCGTCAGAGGTGATTATGGATTGGGGAATGCGCCACTCTAACCCAGACAATCTCTCGACGGAATCATCACTGCTCTCCTTCCCTTCTTTCTCCCATTTCTCTCCCTCTCTCTTCCCCCTTCTCTATCCTTGTCCACATTCCCCCAGGTCTCGCATAATATTACCCATACACCCCCACTCCAAGCCACACACCCCATCCCACAAAAATCTGCATCTTCTCCCCGTTCTCCATTTCAGTCCCCAGTCTAACAAATTTCAATCTCTCTTTTTTCACCCAAAATAACACCTCACCCCACACCGTCCAATCCCGGCACCGTTTCCCTTCCCGTGTCTTGTGTCCCACCCGATTATCCATCCTTCCCAAGCCCATTCTTCCCCCCTTCCCAAGTGTCTGGACTCGGCGGGCGATGACGCCCATCCCCACCCATTTGGAGTACCGGCGGCAACCGTCTCCGCTCACTCGGCCTATTTCAAGCCGCACACGGCCGCCCCCGGCAACTTCGAGCACGGCGGCTGTCGTCCCGGCCACTTTGACCCAAAACATCCCACATATCGGCGCCCCCACACCCTTTCCAGCCCATATGCAACTTTGCTCGGCCAATGCGCTTGGCTTTTGGCTGTGCCTCCGTTTTGCTTCCACCTCCGGAAGCAACATCCCTGCACAGCCCTCAATCGTTCTAGACCCCACCCGGGCGCTTCTCTCCCACGCTGTACAACGATTGTCTCACATTGATTGCTCCCTTTCTCTGGCATGCAGTTTTCACTTCATTCACCGCTAACAACTTCCTGGCCTGTATCCATATCGCCAATAGCCGACTGCCCCACCCAGGACAGACAGCTCTGATCTGACAGCCGCACCCTCACATCCTGGAACGTAAGCCACAGGTCGCTTACCCACCCCAGCCAAAAGGTCTATAAACCCACCTGTCAAAGTCTTTCGTTACGCGCCCTGGCAAATTGATGGGCCTGCCTTTCCATTTGCTACAGCGATATTCTTCTTGCGCTTCTTGTCCTTTCTACGCGCGATCCTTTTCCGACAATGTTCATTGCTTCCCTTGGTATTCTGGCGACAGCAAGCGAGTTCTTCCCACAAATGGGTAATTCATCTAGCACCTCATTGCCTATTCGTCCACATGTGCGCAACTCACCACGCAGAAAGCACGAACGTGCACCTCTCGGAACCGTCGTATCCCCGCTCCCTCTCAAACCGGTTAATGCAGTGCCCTGTCTCAGACCCCCCTTACCTCAGGGTGAAAATCGCGCACTACCCTGTCTTGGTCACCTGACGTCAACCCTCCCTGAAAGCCCTGCAACACGGACGACCGGGTGGACGCGGTAGCATCCGCCCTTCAGGCAACTGTGCATTCATTTCCTATCGTGGAAGCCGTACCGCTTTCGGGCTCTCCCGGTGGTCGTCCGTTCTCTGTTGTACAGTACTAATGGTGCTTGGTGGGTACGCTAGGGTGTGCCCGGCTTGTTGCTCCTCAACTGTCACTTCGTACACGTTCCCTCTTCGTCGGCGGTCATCACCTCATGTTTATGCTTATCTCTTCCACAGACGGACGCTCCACGAATCAGACTCGCGCAAGTACGTCGAAAAAACACGCTATTTCCTAACTCAACAATGCCCGTCTACAACGCTCCAGGGTAATCCGTTATCTATGCGCTGGTCGGGCGAGTGCCAGAAGTCCGGCGGGGCACTGCCAGCTGGCACAGCCGGGACCGGACCTGCTGTATCATGTTACCCCTGATCACTCGCAACAATTCTTTCTCATTCTTCCGGAACCACTGATTGACTTGCAATCACCTGGTCGATGCTGATTGTTTGTGCCGTAACTGTGCTTCGTCGCTTCTTTCACGTGCGAACCATTCAATAGGCCCTTCTCTTTGTGCGCCTGCTGGGAAACATAAATACAATCACAATCGCGTTATCGTCCACACTCAATCGCAATGGATGCCACTTCTGACAAACAACCGATTGCCACCAATATACTAATCACGCGGTCTGCTTTTCAACGCGCTCGGCTAAAGCATACATCGACGCCGAGATCTTGGCTTGCGCCTCGGACGAAAAATGTGGAGCCCTACCTTACCAGTCACTGGATTCCGACTTTCCGTGTTGACAGCTCGACGTGGTCGCTCTTGACCGTGTGAAGAGCTGCTTGGCCCGAGGAGAGTTTCTTTGTTGCCTTTCAGTCTACCTCGCGCTCCGCTCAAACGCAGACCTGGAATCTTCGACGCATCTCTTTGATCATCTTGCCGATTTCCATATTTGGCCAACTGTCTGCCGACCACGTTGCAAGTCGCCAAATTGCCGCCCGGCCCCCTCCCGATCTCGGCTTCTGCAGCTTCTCGTTGCACACATCGCGTCGCATTACCGAGCATCCCAGGGGATAGATCTAGGGTTTGACCCCCGGCAGAAGAAGCCAGATGCTGTCAGCAGGACCCTTGGTTATGCGACAGAGTGGACCAGTCGGCCCACTCCAACACTTGCCCTTAACCGCAACAACGAAATGAAATTTCCGGGGTTGGAAAACCTTATCGACTACATGCATTAATATAAGGAAACGACGTGGCACGTGGGGACCTGAAAACTTTCAAGTTGCTCGGGAATGTGGCGAAGATGTCAGCGCCCCACGGAGGATAACCCTTGGTGGCTACTTAACTGGGCAATATCCCTTACTGTCGATCCCTGCTCTAGGAATGTACATCTGCTAGGACAATCTTAACGGCAATCCCTAGGAAATCTTGACTTTCCGAAACGTTGCCGTACACGTACATATCCACTGCGGGGCCCCTTGGCATGGCGATTTTCGATGACGGCAAAACCTCGGTAAGGCTGGCATGCGGTCGCAGCATGAATGGGCATCTCAGCTTCTTGGGGCAAAAGTTCTGCTACTGTCGATTTTGAAACACTAGCTAGTGCTGGGTGTTCTGCCTACCACCGCCGGTCACCGCACACCGAAGTACGAGCGGGTCTAGAAGTCGAAAATCTGGAGACGGGGGCGCACACTCCATATGGCTCGGGTTTTCCCAAGTTCTCTGAATCGGACTAGGAACATCAGGTGAACAGTCGAGGCCCAGAACGACGGAAAAGAAAGTTTCCTTACCCTGTTGTACCCCTTGCGGACGAAATATCGATTGCCTCTCTCAGCCTCCGCTCCGGGTGTTGAGGTTCAAATCCCGCATGAACGGATTGCGAAGAATTTCCTGAAAAGCCTTTCAATTAGGTTCCTCGACATGATGACCTCCTTGATAACCGGGAACCCGTGGCGCTCTCCGTGCTTTTCGGGGCCCGTAGGCTCTTGAGTATTCTCAGGCTGCCCAGGTTTGGAAAGTGCTTTCGACGAGGCTCTTCTATCGGCCCACGCCACGTGTTGGCATTGTAATATCGCTTGCTATATTGCGCAACACCCACACAACCTTTATCGGGATCAATGACAAACCAAAGCGTTTCGTATTATGCCCAATATAAGCTACCAACGGTCACCCCGTCACGGAGCCAATGTTCTAAAGAAGAAAGTATCAGATGGTGCCGCTCACAAATCACATAACCAAAAAATGAAAATGGAGAATAGAATAGGGAATCAGACCGAGACAACAATCAAGCCGACTTGTCCCCCTCATCCTGGTTCTCCTCGCTCTCCGTGACAACGCCCCAGTCCTCACCTCGTGTGACCATCTCCCACCCTGCTCCCCGACTGCGGAGGAACCGGATTACCTCGTGCCCGCTGCGCGATTCATTCGGCTCCGGGACGAATTCCTCGTTCGTACTTTCCTGCACGGATACGCTGGTCTCAGGGAGATGCCCAAACGCGCGTGCTAAGTGCGGGGAAGCCGTAACGCGTTCATCGGACCGTTCAAGGTCGTTGAGGAACTTGAAGAGCGCTTGACACGCGAGGACCCGATAGCGCAGGACGTGCCGAACCAAACGACGGGAGGGGAGCTTCTGACGCTTTTTGAATGGCTTTGGTGGTGCGGGCGGTTCACCAGCGACAGGGGAGACTGAGGTGCCCGGGCTCGAGGAGGTAGCAGGGGTAGCAGTACCCGTCCCTGCCGGTGTTGGCTTCTTCCTGAGATACTGGTTCTCGGGCTTGTCTGGCCTTGCTGAGAGTTGTAGTGAGCTGAGAGAGATCTCCCAGCTTTGAGGTCCCCATACGCCGATAAGCACTCGCCATGCTGCTACAAGGCGTTTCATACTGTCTAGAATGAGCGACCCGCAGTAGTCTGTACACGGAGAGTATGCGCACCTGTCATAATTCTGGTCGACGAGCTGTACGTGATACAATGCGAACGCCCATGTAACCAGGGCAGCGACCACCGCCCCGATAGGTGTAAGCCACAGAAGTGTCCAGAGGACAACGAACATGCATGAGTAGGTGCCGACGAGGATGAACAACCCGAGGAAGGCCTTGCCCTGTGCGATCTCCTCTTCGTCCGGGATCAGGTGCTGGACATAGGCACCGACGGCGTAGATAGGGAGGTGGACGAGCAGGGGAAGGAGAAAGAAGGGGAGACGGACGAAGGAGGCGACACTGTCACGTATGAGGAGGGAGAGGGTGCGGAGTCGTGAAGGGAGGGGAGTGGGGAGGCGTGGGTCGAGCGAACGGGGAAGGGGGAGGGAGGACAGCACCTCGTGTGTCAGACGAGACTCTTTCAGCAGGGCGTAGTATGTCAGGAGGCTGGATTTGACTGCTTCGGTGCGAGGGTTAGGGTGGGGAGGGGTAAAGAGGTCCACGAGCCTGTTCCTGCGTCAGCGAATGCCTACGACCAGAGCAAGAAACATACGTCTGGGAAATAGCCGTAAAGTCTTCCAAAGGGATAGTCTTATCGTCAACCCACAATATCTCTCTCGCCATCCTGGCAGCGTTTAGTGTCTCCCAATCGGGGGCATTGACAGACATCTCGATCATCGCTCGCTGGAGCGCGTGGGTGAGGTGTTTGGTTGCCGCACGCCCTGCTCCTTCAGAGGGAGAGGTGTACGCGTCCATATACGCGTCCATCGTGAGTGCTTTACCGAATCTGTTCAGGGTCAGTCGATCCTTGAGGCACATACGATGAGGATGGGGGAAGCGCACCGGAGGATGACGGCGCTCCTGTATTTGCTCTTGTTGGTGTATACGACAGAGGCGGGGACGATGACCACCGGGGAGAAAGACTTTGTGCTCCCCTGAGCCTTGGCATCGCGAACCATTGCAGTGTACTCAAGGGCGCACCAAGCGGCACCATCTTTGACTTGCACGATACTCGGTTCCTGCATACTATGAGGCGCGACTCAAAGCCCGGCACTAGAAGAGGCGCACGGTGTAGGAGGTGCCCTCAGGGAAGACAGCAACAGCGTCTCCCTGTTCTAGGACGTCAAAAGTTCCCTGGAAAAGCTTTCGCTTGTCCTTGTTCCCCCTGTCTACGGGGATGTTCCCTGCGTTGAGCATGAGCCAGCGGAGGACGGCGTTGCTGAATAGGCCTGATTTTGCCCAATAGTGGAACCATCTGTTTGATGGGTAGCTAGTGGCTGGATAACAAGATGAGGGAGTGCTACAAGATGGGATGATAACGCGTACATAATACAGTTGGGTCCAAAGCAGAGTTATGATGTGTACTTGCGACGATGACCGCTCCGTGTCTTGGGAGGTTGTGTTCGTCGATGATACGTACGTCGCGAAAGAAAGACCAGAGAGCAAAGTACGCAAGCCTTACTAGAAAACGATGTAGATAAGTAGCTGGTATGTTCTGATCTGGCATCCTTGTCATGGAGAGAGAGAGAGAGAGAGAGAGAGAAAAGTGATGAGGAATGAATATAAGGGTTTGCGTATATATAGTTACGTTTGCACCCTTCTCTCCACATTTCTTAACTCCGACGGGGGTGGTATGACCGACGCTGTGTTTCTGATTCCGTTACCATCAAGCGCTCTTTATCACTGCTCTCCATTGTACCACCACTCTCTTCCTTCTCTTCTTCGTCCTCGTCCTCGTCCTCCCTCGACGGGCATGTCCAACCAATACTACCAATCAACTCCATCACGTCCTCATTCACGACCACCATCAACACTCACAATCGATCCACCACCTCTTAACTCCCGCCGCTCTTCATCCCTTAACCTCATATCCCCCAACCAAGATCCACTTGATGAAGACCGAGCAAGGCGAACGTACGAAGAGGGTGATATGGGGGAAATGAAGCAAGCACTATGGTCTATGCTCACAAGAGTCGACGAACTCGTGCGTCCTCCTATCCTATCCTATCCCTACACACCCCTGACGCAAGAAGAGCGCACAAGTCCACTCCCTCCTCACAGAGCAGGAAGACCTCAACACCTCCCTCACTGTGGCAAAGTCCAACCTTACACTCGCACTGAGCAACAATGAGATGCTCGAAGAAGCGCTTGCTCGGACACCTGCTAGCGCCCAGCCTCTAGGGTGGAGGCGGCATTCCGCGAGAGATGGGGTGCACAGGGAAGTCCAGAGTGCCGCGCCAGACTACCCACAAAGGCGGAGCTGGGACACTGTTGGAAGCATAGATTCTAGCCCGGAAGAACTCACCTTCTGGCAGAGTTTAACTCGCCCTGCCAGTGCTGCTCCTCGACCAAGCACACCGCACCCGCCCCTGACGGCTATAGGGGTTATGAGGGAACGACAGAGCCTGACCAGTGCGAGCACCCCGGCGCTGCTGGATGGGACGCTTGTGGAAGTTGAGAGGCTGAGGGACGCGCTGAGGAATGAAAGAGCCCAGAGCGAGAGTCTGAAGAAGGAGAAAGCCGGGCTGGAACAGGAGATCGAGAGTCTCAGTCAGGCGCTCTTTGAGGAGGTCAGTGCCCCCTCCTCTTCCGCATCAAAATGCTAATCAGATACAGGCGAATAAGATGGTTTCTGACGAGAGGAAGCGGCGCGCGGCTGCAGAGATAGATCTCCAGGAAATGCGTGACGAGAGGGAGGCGATGAAGCGCACACTTCGGATGGTGGAGGAAGAGAACCGCAAGCTCCGGAGGGGAGAAGCGTTGCCTGGTCTCGCACTCTCCGGGAACACGAATACGAGTACAACCCCGGAACTGGTCTACCCTTCCCCGTCCCGCGCACTAGGGTACGAGCAAGCAGACAAAGACATGACCCCCACGCAGCCTGAGCGCCCGCCCTCTGACGCCGCCTCAGTAAGGAGCGAGATGCTCGATGACGGCGTGCGCATCGACCGCGTTTGGCTCGACGCGATCTCCCCCCCTGTCGGCTCCTTCCCCCGACCGTTGAACCTCGTCAGCGGGTTCGGCACTACCCCGCCGAACGAGACGAGTTCGCTTGCCGCGGCGTACCCGAATCACCCCACACTTAACCTGAGGAGGTCACCCGGGCAGCAACATACGTCTCTCCCGCCGTCGCCGAACGACCAAGCGGGAGGATACTTTCCGCAGCCTGGATCGTACCTCAGCGCAGGGAACCAGCCGGGGTATGGATGGGCAGGAGGGAACGGGAATGGGATGAACGGGGTGGGGGAAGGGCTTAGAAGGTTGGAGCTTGTACCCAAGGAGCTCTAGGCATAGACGATGGAGGGATGGAAGGATCTGGGTTGGGATATGCGGATACCCGGGCACGAAGTACCCCATTGCACGTTGTATACTAATGAAATACCCTACATCGCTCACAAGTCATTTCTCCAAGCAGCCCAGAAACGCCTTAGAGTAAAGAGGGATGAGGCCGTTCGTCAAGGTGTGGCTCAAGGACATTTCCTGTGATGAACCAACATATCCACCATCATTGAGCATTCCCCTCTGATCTACCAATTTTCGGACTGAGCGTACGGTGTAGCAAACAGATTCATGAAGGAAGGTATGTATGATGTGGTCAATGTGTGATAGTACATAATTGCGTGAGTGTGCACTACGTGGTGGCTAGAGGACAGCAGAAATTCAAAGCACCGGTTCCTTACTAAAGACGAGACGATACAGCGCGATACAGTCCTCGCAATATGCTCCATTCAACGAGAGGACCATGTAGCCCAGTTCGTCGGCGGTTGCCTCGTGCGCAACAGCCGAGGCCGCAGAATGCAATTTCTCGTACCGGCGGAACTCGTGCGCTCAACGATAACTTTGACCACGTTGACCCCATCTTTTTCACCTCCTCGACAACCTCGTTCGTGGGGTGCGCGTTTGCACAAGTATCCCAGCCATATCCAACTCTCGCACCTTTGGATCAAACTGATCCTGCAAGGCTTTCCGTGCGTCATCATGGAAGACTCTCCACCGGAGCTGTCTCATCTTGCGGGAGTCCTGGGAACATTGTTCATGAGGGAGAGAACAAGACGACGACAGGTGAGCTCTCACCACAAGGGCAACTCTGCCACATCCTGCTCAAGGGTGTTTACACTGCGCATGAGTTGGGCGATATCTGCCTTCAGTTGGGCGTTGTCTGCTTTCAGTTGGGCGATATCTGTCTTCAGTTGGGCGTTGTCTGCCTTCAGTTGCTCGTTGTCGGCCTCCACGTTCTTCAACCGTTCCATGATCAATTGAAGCATCTTCCCTTTCGGTGCAAAATCAACAAAGCCGTTCGTTGGCAGACATGTCATCGGACGGAGGCAAATGGGCTGTACAGAACTAGGGATAGGGGACGATCCCTGAGAGATGCATTCAGGTCCTGACCGTTCCGAGGGGTTGGATTCGGTGTTGAGCGCTTATGCTAACAATAGTGAACGTTGCTGTGCTGCGCTTTTGCCATTTGGCTCACAGTTATTATTGCCTCTCCTTGGCTCATGCATCTTACCTTTGCCTTTTCTCTCAACTTCTCGATAGCTCACATTCCTCCGTTCTTGGCATCCAAACACTCCCCTCAACTACAAGTACAAGATGCCTCCTCATCTCCCCTCTCGAGAAACGACAGTCACAATCATGTCCCTTCTCCTAGGCATCACTGCTCTCCTCCTCCTCTCCCCAACATCAGGACTCCGCTCTCCAATCCTTCACAGACCGAGACGCCTCGCCAAGGCGGAGAAGAGCGTCATCGTACAACTCTTCGAATGGGATTGGGACAGCGTCGCTAGGGAATGTGGAGCGTTTATTGGGCCTGCTGGTGCGCTCTTCCTTGGCTCTTCGGGCAGAGGATTTAGCTGATGGGAGAAGGGTATGGGTTTGTGCAAGGTATACCCCTCTTCTGAACGTAAATGGTCACTTATAAGCGTAGTGAGCCCACCGCAGGAACACATGGTCGGTCCACAAGTGCGTGCCTTCTTGTCCTGTCCGTATATTGCTCACGGCACATGTGTGTGTAGTGGTGGACAGACTACCAGCCCGTGTCGCATAACATCATCTCGAAGCGGGGGAACCGCGCCCAGTTCGCAAACATGGTCCAGGCGTGCAGAACCGCGGGTGTGCAAGTGATCGCCGGTGCGCAGGTTTTCTTTCCCTTTTGTGGGTGGGAGCTGATCGGGGGTAGATACGGTGCTGAATCATATGTCTGCTCAGGGCTCGGGTGAGTTTTGACAGTGATGGTTGAGGTGGGGGGATACTCACCTTTTGATTGTAGGTACGGGCGTTGGGGGAACGGTGTATAGTGCGTTTGAACTTCGGAGGTTTCGTTTAGGGGTCGCTGATGCTTTCCTTGGCAGGCCATTATTCGTATCCTGGTATACAGTATCAGGTGAGTTATGTTTCCCTTGATTGCCGACGTGCTAAGCAGAAATGCTAGGACTTTCATCATTGCGGTATGTATTTCTGTCATCCTGCTCCCCTCCGACTAAGTGACGAAAGGCCTGGAACCGAACGACGTCATCGGTATGTCCCTTCACCCTCCATGCATCTACTCTGAGCTCATCTGAGCTCATACCTCTCGTAGTGAACTACGACAACAGGGGAGAAGTTCAGACGTGCGAACTGCTCGGGCTTGCAGAGTGAGCCCTCCCTTCCGATCTCCGATCGAAGTGCGCTACTGACCATCAAACAGCCTAGATACAGGCTCTGAATATGTGCGGAAGCTGTTGGCTGCTTATGCGAATGATCTTGGTACGCGATAATTTTCTGTGATGTATCCCGCTCATGTAGAACAGCTTCTTTGGGTGTTACGGGATTCCGTCTCGACGCTTCGAAGCGTGCGCCAGACCCTCTGAAACGTATCGTGTCGTTCTTATGCAAAATAGATATCGCCGCTACGGACATCGCGAACATCGTCCGTCGATTTGTAGGAAAGCCATATATTACGCAAGAGGTGGGTTTCGTGTGCTGCCTATGGGGTGAAGGGTTGATTTGCATTCTAGGTGATTTATGGTTATGGAGAGCCTATTCAGCCGAACGAATACACGGGAAATGGTGAGTACTACCTTCTGTGACGTGGGCGGTTCACGCTGACTGGCTGAAGGTGACGTTCAAGAGTGCGGAACGAAGACTGTTACAAGCCTGGAGGCGTGTTGACGATGATGTGATAGGTTTAGATATACATCAGCGTTACAGAGCGCTTTCCTGTCAAACGGCATCGTTTCGCTGATCACTCTGCCACTGAAAGGTATGCTGTGAGATTCGTCCATATTAAAGTTGCTCAAAGGTTGCAGACTGGGTACCGTCATCTTCGGCAAACGTGTTTGTGGTGAGTAGAGCGCCTAAACCTGGAAGCGTTGACTGATGATATGAAGGCAAATCATGATACGGAAAGGGTATGGCAAGCTCCCCACCCCAAGTCGTAGACTAATAGGCAAGTAGAACGGGAACTCGCTTAATTATAGGTCCCCCTCCAATATGTATTGGCTTGCGAATGTGTTTATGCTGTGAGTGCTTTCTGATAGGTAGGACGCAATCTGATATGGGACCCGCAGGACCTGGCCCTTTGGTACGCCGACCGTGTTGTCCAGCTACGATTTTACCGATCATGATGCTGGAGCGCCGAATAACGGTAGGGGCTCCCGCTTTCATAGATCACAGGCTGATCGGTCCATATAGGTGCTGGAACATGTTCGGGCACGGGAGGGTCAAATGGATGGCAAGTTTTGATCGTACACCTGTGGACAGATATTGACAGTATGTATTAGGTTATGTCAGCATCGGAGTCCAGTCATTGCCAATCTCCTGCCGCTTCACAACGCTCTGATCAAACCTGCCTCTCTGGATCATGTGATGACAGGCACAGCGCAACAGCTTGCTTATGGAAGGGGCTCGACGGGATTCGTTGCGATCAACAACGATGACAGCGCTTGGTCCGCAACATTCTCAACTTCGCTTCATGACGGCCGGTATTGCGATTTGATCGCTGGCGGCTTGTCAGGAGCTGAATGCGCTGGATCAAGGTACGCCCGATCTGACACGATCCGGACATCCACTCATCAAACCCAGTTATGATGTCTCGCGAGAGTCGTTCTCTGCCACGATACCCCCTAGATCCGCGATCGCCTTATACGTTGGATCACGCACTATTCCACCTATTCTCCGCCGTCACAGTCATGCCCACGAAACGAAGAACATCACTGTCGAATTCCTAGTTCGGGCTCTTGTAGACAACCCTGTGGGAGGATCGAGAGCTTAGTATGTAAGGCCGGATACCCTACAAGGGATTCATTCCCTGGACATTCAAATTTCCACCATTTTGGATACCTTGTATTATATACACATTTTCTACATAGATCATTTCGTTCGTAGGCGGATGGCATCAGCTTGGAGGTGCTGGGCAGGGGCCATAGACAGGGGATCCTTTCATCTGCATGTGAAGCGCTGATAAGGGGCTTAGAGTGGACAACAGTCACCACGAACGACCTTGTACCACCAACTGTACTAGCGCTTTACCTACCTCTCATCCAGTCGATATGCCCGCCAACCTTCGCAAAGATAAGATGAACTCCCTTGCGGATTGGCGAGAGGAATATCACGAGCTGGAGCAAGATCAAGGGGAGCGAGAACGGCCCATTGTGGAAGTGGAAACCGACCCCGCTCTCCCTCTACCTGAGATTAACATGTCTCAACTTCTCCGGCATGCAAAAGTGAAAGGTATGTCCACCTGTGGATAGTGATGCTTGCGCCATGCTAATGCTCTGCGTGAAGAGGAGAAGCTACAGTCCGGGTAAGCGCGGTCATGACGGTTGGTGTTGTGTTCCCATTGTCATGCATCAACCGCAGATACGATTTCATTGCTTCACCTGCGTCGAAGGTCGTTGTTGCCGAAGAGACGAAAGGCCCTCGGGTAGTGTCACAGGATAATGACGAAGAGTGGGTTGATCTCAAGGAAGACGCACACGCTTCTAAGGGGTATTCCGAGGTCGTTAAAGGCGCCTAGAGGATGCTCATACTTTGTAATCAAGTGGCTGTATTCATTAGAGTATTCCGAAGATGAAGTAACGTGTTAGGCGGTGATGATATGTAACTAATCGAGAGGATGAACGCATGAAGGGCGATGTACGAATTACCGGCCAGCCGCGATTATCAGTGAAAATTTGACCAACACGAAGGAGGCGCTGAGATATCCGGAGTCTGCTTTCTCCTACTACTTCGGCGCGGCCACTGTCTGGATATATGACATGGACCGTAATTTGACATGAGAGGAGTACTGAAGAGCTGATTGCGCAAAAGTGGGAAATAGGGTCGCTGGCGTGGCCCGTGCGCAGGCATTGTCGAGGGCAGGTCTGCCTGGACTTTCGCTCCATCCGTCATAACGATTAATTACCACATAGATATACAATGGTATGTCGTGCTAGGTATTCTATTCTCATCAGTATATGGAGTCGTGAAGTATTCCATTGTTCGAAGGCAGATGGCCTATCCAGGTGTTTCATTACGGTCCCCATTGGAAGATAACCAGTCCAAAGCCACGTCTCCTTTCTTGCGGAATGAAGGTTGGTGTTGACCTTCGCCATACTCCCCTGTATCCCCTTGATCCTGTTCCTTGCTGTCTTCCATCTCCTCCAGCTCTCCGGCCGTTAAGACTCGAACGACTCCACCACCTGACTTGTCTCTCTTCTTGATGAACTCCTGCCCTTCCTCCACAGCTCGACCGCCGACGTTGAGCATGTCGTCCACCAAACCCTTCACTCGCTCCCAAACAGGATCAGCCTTGTCGTGGTCCTCTTCCTCTTCGGACTCCAAATCCAATCCATCTGCTTCCCAGGTCGTCTTGAGTGCCTGGAAGGTCCGAGGGGGTAAGGAGAGACGGGATTCTCGCAGCTTTCGACGGAGCTCACGGATTTCGAGTGACTGCTTGTGCCGCTCGCGCTCTAATGATGCGGTTAACTGCTGCAATGAAGCGGTCTGTATTTCCAGATCGGCAATCTGCACAAGTATCAGTTTGCGCGCTCTCATCCAACAATACACATGCGCACCTTTCGATTCGTCCGTGCCTCTGCACGCTGTTCCACCTCCTCATCCGTCAACGAGCTCATTTTCCTGTCAAAGGTTGGGCTTGCTAGGTTACTGCTTGCTGCCTCTGAGTCTTCCCTTGGAGAAAAGACTGGGGGAGATGAAAGGTATCCATTCGTTGGCCTGCTGGGGGTATACAACGGTACGGGAGTCGTCCCATTCCGGGATATAGGCTCGTCCTCTTCTGGAGATTGACTGAGCGGCAGGAACCGTCCTGAGGACGGAGAGAGTATGCCATAACCACTTTCGGCGGAGGATTGAGAGGAGATGGTAGATGATGGAGGGGAGTGATGTGGTGGTTCGAGGGACTTGGTCGGAGTCGGTGGGAAGGTATTGACAACTGGTGGTAGTAACCGAGGTGGGGATGCTGGAGGGGAATTAATCTTCGATTCCAGGAATGTTGCTGTGGCAGGTGAATGAAGAGGTACGGGCGCTCGTAAACTGACAAGAGAATTCGAACGGGTATGTAAGCCATTACGCCGTCGGTTGGTCGGTGGGGTGTTGGACGCGGGTTGCGGCGGCTGCGGCTTTGCCAGAGATGAGACCTTCGCTTTCACCTTGATTTGGGCAATTGATGCGGACGAGACGAGCGTTGAGGATTGGCTGGGAGTTCGTTGCCTTGGGGAGAAGCTGGGTGATACGGGTGAAGAATGGAAAGGGAATGGCTCCTTGAGAGGCAACAATCCCGCAGGTCGACCCTGCGACGACTTTGGTCTTCTCGGTACATCCCCAATACGAGCATGTCCTTTAGGAATTGTTGTTGGCGGCGACGGTCTCGGTGATGGGGCGCGTCTGATCTTGGCGACGGACGACAAGGAAGCCTTTGGCCGTAACGACGGAGTGGATTCATTGTTCGCAGTCGCAGTTTGGGGAGGGATGACCTGGAGGTCGAGCTGAGTGATATTGCCACCAACCACATTGACTTCGACGCTACCTTTGGTCGTGAGGACATTACCACGACGCTTAGAGCGCGTGAGTGTGCAGGTATAGTACAGGGTGGATAGGAAGCAAGAAAGGTATGACACGCGCAGAGGCTGCTGCTCCCTTAGCAATGACCAGACGCGTTGATGGAACATTTAGGGGCGCCGGCACCAGTATCTCCCGTCTAACAATATCAACTCAGTTAGTCATTGTATAACTACCTTGCACAAATAAATGGTCTATTGGTGTATAAGAAACAGAATGAGCGGCGAGGGATATGAACAACTTCAGTGCAAAGGAGTGAGTAGTGGCTGTCTGTTAGAGATATCCTCTCTCTGATAACTCACATCAAGCTCAGATTTCACTTTCGCCCATGAAAGGCCCCTGGATGAGGTCGTTCTGCCACTGAACTCTCTGCGGATCCATCCCATTCCCCTTCAACATGATTTCGTCACGTTGCAAGCACGCCTCCTTGCCGGATAGAACACGCTTCTGGCCCTCTACTTTCGCCCGAGCGACAGATTTCGTGACGATAGGAATCCGAATGTTCTCATACTCTTTGAAAGCACTTTCGAGGCTCTCGTCGGTGAATGGTGCAGCCTTGCAAAGGAGTCGAACGAAATGGTAGCAGTCTTCCATTGCCTAGAGCACATAAGCAACGAGGAAAGAGACTAAGTAAATACCATACCTGATTACCACCCTGCCCAAGGAACGGGCTAGTCGGATGTGCAGCATCACCCAGCAGCACGATTCGACCCTTATGCCATGACGGGCATATCGGCCGTTCATAGAGCCCATATTTCGTCACGAATGTGGCATGGGCGAGGACGTCTTTGGGACCATTATCCCAGTTGGCCACAGGCAGACCATCGAGCAATTCTTTGGCATTCTCGATGCTTATCCGTTTCCAATCTTCGCGAGCTTCATTCGGCTCGGGGAAAGTCGCGACCCATGCCATCTGTTCGTGACCGATCGGCGTAGCGACGAAGTGTACGCCGTCACCCAAGTACTGGTGAGCCATATGCACAGGAGACTTCAAGATTTCAGGAGTAATAGATATCCCGCCGATCTATGCACTCTGTCAGTATTTCGAACGCCCACGTATGTAACAAACGAACCTGGGCAAGCCTCGAATACTTGATTTCGTCCTTCCCAAACAGTGCGTTGCGTACTGCACTGTGAAGACCATCACATCCCACCAGAAGGTCGCCCTCGGCCTCGCTCCCATCCTCGAATATCGCTCTGACCCTCTCGCCTTCTTGTTTTACCCCAACAAGGTTCCTGCTAAATGTGATTGAGATACCGCGTTCCTTAGCTGAGTCGTACAGGAACTGGCAATACCGTACGCGCGCTATCATGAGCATCGGCCATCCGAGCCAGTCGCGAACTCGTGCGGGTATATCGGAGGTGCCGAGTTGCTCGCCCCGAAGCTGGGAGTAGGTCCTGAAATGATCAAGCGATTCGCCCAGAGCTATGAGTTTCTCCGCGAGACCCAGGATATTGAGCACTTTGAGGCTAGCAATATCATGAGCATATGTATTGTACAGTGCTAGGAAGAGAGAACGCACGTCTGAGGTGATACACCCAGGGAGATGCCCGCTACTTGGATTTCCGGTAGACGCTCGAAGATGTGAGGCTCGAACCCCTTGTGCTTGAGAAGCATAGCTAGCACTGGGCCTGAAAGAACGTATTATTCTGTGGTGCGAAAGAACGGTGAAAAACACTCACCGGCTATACCACACCCGATGATAATGACAGATTTCGACATGGTATGCGATGAGAGGATTGGTAGAGCTATCGATGGTGCAGAACGGGTTGGTTGTTGAAGACCAAAAACAAGCAAACTACCGTTCCTTTAGTATGCTACATACTTTGCTGCTGCGCGATGACTTGAACGTTTGGAGATGACTTTGCAGTTTCGGAGCAGCAAGAGCCGCAATTGACTAGGCGGCTTGTGTCGTGCCGCTCAGAACATTTGGACGTTCTCCAGGTCTGCGCGACTCGAGTATACACGAGAAGTGTGCTCTGTGCCTGTGCCCTTGCGCGCCTCGGAGGCAATCTGCCTCATAATTTTCTTAAATGGTAAGCAACCTTCGGATTGCACAAGTAATGTGTGCAACTTTTAATGTACGCACAAAATTATTATTATCAAATGAGACTCTTGTGTGTGGAATTTACTAAGATCTAGTATACATTTCAACAAAAATAGAGAGCCAATTAATAACAATTTGGGGCCAAAAATCGATTTACCGGGAAAGTGTTGTGGGAGAGCGCACCGCACCCTCAATGCCTTCGGCTGACCATACAAAATGGTGAGGAGGAAATTTTATTCAGTTTTCAACCAATTGCTATTGAATAACTATGCATTTTTTTGGTAAAATAAATATAACTTTATCAGTGAATTTCACACACACAATTTTGGTTTGATAATAATAATTTTTTGTACTTTAAAAGTTGCACACATTACTTGTGCAATCCGAAGGTTGCTTACCATTTAAGGAAATGATGAGGCAAATTGTCTCCGAGGCGCGCAAGGGCACAGGCACTGAGCACACTTGTTGTCGCCCCTCGCGCGACTCATCGGTGTCCAGGGTTTGCAACTACGACCACTACTGCGCTATTCACTCGTCAGCTATTGCGACTTGTGAGCATGCAGCTACGAATGATTGAAAAACAGACACCATAACATAGAACCTCTTGCCATCGCATTTCTTTCGCCTCCGTCTCCCAGAAAGTCGTGCATCAGCAACCTCAAAGGTCCTCTCTGATCGTCACTGGAGGCGATAACACTGAATCCTTGGTAAAGCTTCTAAAGTCTGGTCATCAGTCTTTGACGCTTCTTCAAGATGCAGTACTCTGGTTATTATTGGATTGAGATATGTCCACGCCTTCTGCCGTAATATTCCTTGGGGCCTCCATCAGAGCCTGTCCTCAGTGTTATCAACGAGCATCATTCATCATCTGATCTAGAGGCACCAACCACACCGCCTTCGACCCCGGATACATCACCTTCGCCCTTTGTATGAAGCCCTCGCAAACGAGATCACAGATTTGGTCTGCCTGGAGCCGTTCTGCGCAGGGATCTCGGCAACGACTTATTCTTAGTAGCACCCATGCTCCAAATTCGTGGGAAACAAGTAATTCCTGACCAGCTGAGGTCAGCCGACCTTCTCCAGCATGTGGTTCTCCTCACTTAATCACTCCCCGAATCTGCAAAATACACGCAATGTGATTGCCGTCGGGGCCATCTGAAGACGTGGACATACGATTTGGTACTAGAGCTCGAAGGAAGGGCACATGGACCGCTCACGCAAATGAGCGATGCAGGAACCGCAACCGAGAAGGGAGGCGATTTCTAGTTAGTAAGGGGATGGAAGGTATAAAGCATGCTCTTTTCCCCATGAGCTGCCCTCAAAAATCAAGATATCCAACGACCATAACCACTCCCATAACACCTCCTTCAGAAGCACATGATATGTCTGGCAAGAACGTCATCATCATCGGTTGCGGAATTGCTGGTACGTGTCGTTCCTTCAAGTAACAGATGCCTTCGAATCCTCGCTGAGCTCGATGGGTAGGTCCGGTGCTGTCTATGCTTTTGCAACACAAGGGATTCAACCCTCTCATTTATGAGCGTCTTCCTGAGATGTCGCAGGGTGGAATAGCTATCGGGCTCTCTCCTCAGACGTGAGGAGGTCTTTGCGAGCCGTATGGTACAGCTAAAAGACTATCATCCAGGCTGAAAGTCCTGAACATCCTCGGTCTTGCCAACGATCTCATTACCATCTCTGCGACGCTTGAAGAGACTTATGCGTACTCAGAGCTTTCGGGGGAAGAACTTGGTCATTCGGACGGCGTGGGAAATATGCGGGCAGCACTAGGTTGGCCAATGATCTGCGTTGCACGTGCCGCCTACAGCGAGTTCCTGTTCAATGCCATCACGAAACGTGGGATCCCGGTACAGTTCAACAAGAAAGCTGTGGACGTCAGTCAGGACGCAGACAAGGTTACCGTCGTCTTCGAAGATGGAACGAAGGCGGACGGAGATCTGTTGGTTGGTGCCGACGGTCTGCACAGCACCATCAGAAACGTGTTGTTTGGTAAGGATGAAGTGACCTACATGGGTCTTGTCCAGGTTCGCCTTATCCAATCTCGAACATATCCATGAATGCTTATTGAACTGGATCAGATCGGCGGATTCTCACCTATCCCCGAGTTCTTCAAATCCTGGAAACCAACCCTCTTCTCCGGTTACGGAAATGGCGCGCATTTCCTCAGCTCGCCCATCAACGACTCCCAGATTGGTTGGTCGATTACTATTGGTCAGGCGGTGGAGGCGCGAGAAGATTGGCCCAGGCTGAACCTCGAGGAAACGAAAACAATGGTCAACGCACTCCCTGTTGCTCAATGGGGGCATGGAACCAAGGATATCCTTGCTGGCGCAACGTTTGCCACCAAATTTGGTCTGTACGAGCGGCCCATCTTACCGGTTTGGCACAAGGGACGTATCGTGCTCGTCGGAGACGCAGCACATCCTACCAGCCCCCATCTTGGACAGGGTTCAAATCAGGTTCGTACTGCCAATAACTGGAAGTTTGTTTTGGCTGACATGCAAGCCACTAGGCCCTCGAAGACTGCTACCATCTGGTGCGCGTACTTCTGAAAGCCGAGCCTTGGACAGATGCCAGCCTTGAAGCCGCTTTCTCTGAGTACGAGGGTATTCGCATTCATATTGTGCAGAAGTCTGTGGGTCAGGCAAAGAAGGAGGGCGAGTTGCGAGTCTGGGTGGGAGAGGAAGCGTGTAGGAAGCGCGACGAGATCGTGAAGCAAGGTGGAGGATTCAGTCCGGAGAGAGCCAAGCTGCAAATGGAACTTGTGCAGGGACCGTTCTCTGGAGAAAGCGAGATTTGAGTCAAGCAAGCCATAAGCCCTCTGTCATTACGGGTTGAACAACTTGAACAAGAAGTCGGCTGCGTTCTTTTTGAGCTTGAACAGAGATTGTTTCCCTTTCTATCTTTCGGGACTGAGCTACCGCGCAACACGGATCCACATAGCTTAGCAAAGGTGGAAATACAAACTGCGCTTCATCTAGTGATGAGCTGCGTAGTGCTTTGCAAATCACTCTTTAGGGGGTAAAAGCCAGTTCCTCTGATATTGGTATGCAAAGCGTCGCGTGGGAGAGGAAGGGATCCGAACGCGGCGCTTCGGCCGGCTACTTCGCCTCCGCACACAGACAAGGCGGCTTGTATCAGGCGCTTTCCGACCACATCTCTTCCGTCTCTCAACTATCTCTGGTCTATTCCTGGACAGTGATAAGGATGTTTGCTGTTACTTTAGCGCTGTTGACATCGGATTGAATGAGAAAATGCGGTTGGAACATGCCGATCGTAGAGTTGCTGACGGCGGTCTGAAGCCGACGTGAGACCGTATAAAGCTTTCTCGAAAGTTTTGGTCGAACACCAGAAACAACCGCCTCGAATATTCAGCAACCAATTGACCTAAATATACAACTGCAATCACCGAACATGTCGCAATCTGTGATCATAATCGCGTGTGGGATCGCTGGTGCGTCTCTCTCCCGGACTTTGTGCGTGCATTTACTCAGACTACTCTCAGGGTCAGTGCTCGCGATGCTATTGAAGCACAAAGGCTTCAGTCCTATCATCTATGAGCGCCATGCCGAAATTCAGCAGGCTGGAATCTCCCTTGGTCTCTCGCCGCAGACGTGCGTCCCCTCATTCGGTCCTTCATTCGCTGGCTAACGGTTTACAACTCAGCTTCAAGGTCCTTAATATCCTCGGCCTGGCAGAGAAGCTCATTACCCTTGGTGTACCACTTGACGAGTTTGTTACGTGGTCCGAGCTGCGCGGAGAAATCATCGGCCGCAAGGACGCGCCCGCAAACGCTCTCAAATGGTTAGGCTGGCCCCAGATAACTATTTCTCGTTCGACATATGCGCGCTTCTTGTACGACTCCGCAGTAGAACGCAGCGTGGAGATGCACTTCAGCAAGAAGTTGGTCGATGTGAAACAGGATGGTGACAAGGTGCATGCGGTGTTTGAAGATGGTACAGAAGCTCAGGGGGATTTGCTGGTGGGCTGTGACGGGCTGCATAGCGCGGTCAGGAATGTCCTCTTCGGAAAAGAGGAAGTGAAATATTCCGGCCTCATTCAGGTCAGCTTGTTATGAGTCTCTTTTCACTCACGTGCTGATCCCAGCATACAGGTCGGCGGATTCGCTCCCATCCCCGATGCCTTCAAATCCGCAAAGTCTATATTCTACCAAGTGTTTGGTGAGGGTGCACACTTTCTCGCCTCACGAGTCTCCGATACGCAGGTTGCGTGGGCCACTACTATACCCCAGCCGACTGAAACACAGGAGGACTGGCGTCGGATGAGCCTTGCTGAAACCAAGGAGATGGTCAAGCATCTGCAAGTCTCCACTTGGAACCATGGCCCAAGCGAATTGGTCAACAGCGCCACATTCGTGACGAGATATGGGCTGTACGAACGCCCTATCCTTCCTGTTTGGCACAAAGGGCGCGTGGTGCTCGTGGGAGATGCGGCTCATCCCACCGGCCCCCATATGGGGCAGGGCTCAAACCAGGTATGTGGAGTCTTTTGTCACCTTGCGTACGAGGCTGACACTCTAATATAGGCGATGGAAGATTGTTATCATATTGTTCGTCTACTTTGTAAAGCCGAGTCATGGACCAACACCACACTGGAAGCCGCCTTTACGGAATACGAGCGTATTCGCATCCCGATCGTCACCAAATCGGTTGGACAGGCGAAGATACAGGGCGCCCATCGTGTCTTAATCGGCAGAGATGCGTGCGAAAAAAGTGATGAGATGCTCAAGCAAGGCGGAGGATACGATCCCGAAAGCATGAAAGTGCAGCTTGAACTTGTGCAGGGCCCGTTCACTGGCGAGAGTGAGATTTAAGGAATCAGGGGTTGTTATCGAAATCGTACCGAAGTCAGGGGAGGGGTATGTTGCATCGTGTCGATTGCTATGTTTGTGCTCATTGGGGAAGTTCCCGGAGCCGGTATAATGAGAACATATTAAACAATGCAAGGTTTTCAGCCGCAATTATTGAGATATAGCTTGGTATGGTTGTCTTCCTCTGAGGATGGCCTAGAGAAAGGAGATGGGTGGTCTGCGCCAAGTACTTCCGGTCCCCCCCTCAAGCCGGCCCTGAATGAACGCACCACACATGTGAGGGTCTGGTGAGACCTTCCCATGTCGTTCTGCGCCAGTTGCGCAACTTACCATATGAACTGGCCGAATAAATGTACTTGATTCAACTCTATGCTACGTTAGCAGCCAACAAATCTACCGCCCAACTCGAAGTGGTACCTGGGCAAGAACTCGCTGATAACCTCTATGGATCCAAACTCTTGGCATCTTACACCTAACATCAACATTGTAGAAGCACTCCCTGCAACTTCAGGGCCATCAATACTATCGCTGTCATCGTTATTCTCCTAGAGTCTTGTTTTTGTGCGAAACTTCGCTTCTCTGCTATTCTGTGCACATGGTCTCTGTTTCGCACGACTGTTCATCTGCTATCCGGAGCTGCGCCTGCTTATAGGAACGAAAGATTCTTTGTACCCCTGCATCTTGCGTGCTTGGCCTTCAGGGAACGTTCGAAGGACTAAAGAGTCAGCAAGTCTAGTGGATTCGTCTGTTCTACCAAGATGCTCTTTGTGAACCTTTGCCAGTGAATCGACTACCCTAGCCGAGGAGTTGCGGCCCGTATGCCGCGGAAGGAGGAAGACAGACGTACGCATGCACGTTGCTTCAACAGCACGATGTACAAGGAAACTTGTTCGTTTTGTAAAAGTAGCGGTCTGTTATTATAAAAGGAACAGCATGGCGCCTTGTTTGGGACAGAAAGACCAGCGCTGTTCAAGATGGTTATCACTCTCGACGTTTGCTCGTTGCTTCTGCTACTTTTCCAAGCTGTTCGTGCTTCACGGTCTGCAACGGTGGATCATGGGAGTCGATCTCTTCTTCCTCTCTGTCCTTGGTACCTTCCTCCTAGCTGTCACAATACCACTGCCGAGGCCGATTTGTGCTGTTTCGAGGCGCCTGGCGTAAATACATGTGCACAATTTGCTCGCTTGACACGGAGCTGAGACTTAAAATAGGGACATTTGCTGCAAACTCAATTCTGGGATGCGAATCCCCCCACTGGCCCAACGAACCATTGGACAATCCATGGCTTATGGCCCGATAAGTACGTGGTTTGTCGATTGCTTGACTGAGAATGAAACTACATACTGACGGAGCAGTACTAGTTGCGACAGCACGTACTCCGAATATTGTGACGCGTCCCGTGAATACAAGAATATCAGCGGGGTCCGTACTATACTTACGCAGAGGGCATAGCTGCTTACGAACTGCAATGGCACAGATTTTGACGAATGCAGGTGCCACTGCCAGATTGTCATACATGCAAACCTATTGGAAGAACGATCCCAGTGATGGCACTGATGAGGAGTTATGGGAACACGAATGGGCTGCACACGGGACTTGCTATTCTACTTTGAGTCCCAATTGTATAAGCAGCAGCGTGTATGGGCAGGATGTACGTCATCATCATCGTTGGCTCTATTACCACCACTAATACCTCTTAGGCCGTGTTTTTCTTCGAGCGTGTTGTGGGCCAGTTTCAACTGCTCCCAACATACCTGTTCCTCGAATCTCAGGGTATCACACCGAGCAACACCACAACGCACAGCCAGGAGTCGCTCCTATCGGCGCTCAAGATAGCATCTGTATGTGCCTGTCACGCCACGGGCCTGATGAGGTGGAACTGACCTCACAAGCAGGGTCGCACGCCCGCCATCTTGTGCTCGGGTTCAACCCTCAGTCAGATCTATTGGTACTTCAACCTCCAAGGGAGTCTAGTCGACGGAGTTTTGTTGCCTATCGACGTGCCGGCGGATTCGAGTAATTGTCCAGCAAGCGGCATCTACTATCTTCCGAAGGAGTATCAAAGCCGAAAGTTAGCCGTTACATTCCGCTGCCACAACTCATTCCCGCGGCAGGATCAAGGTAAGGTTGTCCATCAATAACAAAATAGGAGATATTAGCAACAAGATCGTTGCTCTGATTTCGTGTATTCATTGTACACGTTCGAAGCCGGGACGAACTACAGCAACTCCACATGAACATGACGATGAGCACCCTTTCCCCACTGGAGCACGCGGTACTGATGCTTCGGTACTTCCGCGAAACCAGACTTCCGCGCGCTTTGCCTTTATCATGTCGTCGCGTCACACCTTTCCGACCAACGTGCATCATGCATCTGTTCCACATTGTCGAAGTGACCTATAATTGTCCTCTGGTTCAGGAGATATTCACTCCGTGGTGAATCGTGCTCTAGCCGTGTGGATCATGCTGCTCTACTATGTCTCGCATGCTAATCACACTCTGTTGATCTGCCAAGCCTTCTATTGTTTGGATCATAGGTGATCTCCAGGTCGTATCGCATGCTCTGTTCGAAGAAATGAACCCTGCCATGGTTCTCCTGATCTGGGACGCCGACTCGCGTGTTTGTTTCCTGTATAAAGAACTTGATATTTGGCAGATCTGGACACTGGGAAGAGCTCGACCGAACCTCTCTTTCTCCACAGCGCCCGCCCCCCTTCTGCAAAGATGTTTTCTGTGACAATGGTCGTCGCTCTCACGTTCGCTGTCGCTGCTACAACCTTTACTTCGCACCTTGACGCAGGTTCGCTCTTCCCTCGCACGTCCTGCTCAGCGAGTACCCCGCTATCCTGCCACAACACGACGAAGCAGACCAACTTGTGCTGCTTCGAATCTCCTGGAGTTGGTCGCATCCCCATACAGTCAGAGAGATAAGGTTGTAACATGATTTTAACTCCAGGGCTCGATCTTGCAGACACAGTTCTGGGACACGGATCCTAGCACTGGCCCTACCAACTCTTGGACGATCCATGGTCTCTGGCCTGATCAGTCAGTCGATCCTCCATGGTCGGCATCGTGCTGACGCTGTAGACAGCTGTGACAACTCCTACTCCGAAAACTGCGATCCCTCGCGTTACTATTCCAGCATCACCAACGTGCGCGTTTCCTCCCCAGTCCGCCCAAACTCTAACACTTCATCAGATCCTTGAGAATGCCGGTGCGACAGACGTACTTTCATACATGCAAACATACTGGAAGAACGACCCGAACGACGGGAGCGATGAAGAGTTCTGGGAGCACGAGTGGGACACGCATGGTACGTGCTATTCCACACTCGCCCCGGCTTGCATCTCCAGCAACGTCGAGGGGCAGGACGTAAGCGCTTCTCACCAGGCATCGAACCATTCTCTCACAGCACACAGGCAGTGTACTTCTTCACCCGGGTAGTGAATACGTTCAAGACGCTAAACACGTACGACTTCCTCTTCTCGCAGGGGATAACCCCATCCTCCAGTCAGACGCACACGCTCTCCTCACTCCAAACCGCCCTCAAGTCCGCGTACGGGTACACACCCGCGCTCACCTGCTCCGGGTCAGACCTGAACCAGATCGCATACTACTTCAACCTCCAGGGGTCGCTGATCGACGGCGTGCTGGAATCGTATGACGCCCCCAGTGGGGGGTCGGACTGCCCAACCAGCGGGATCCGGTATCTCCCCAAGTCCGGGTCAGGCTCCAGCCCACCTCCGACCACGACCACGACCTCTGCTGGGACGAGCCCAACACGTGGAGCCGGCTTGCCGAACAAAGCCACGCTCCAGTCTTCGACTGGCACTGGGTGTCTGCTGAGCTACGGCACCTGGTCTACTCAGACGTGTGCAACGTTCACCTTCTCTGGCACCCTGAGCGGGTTCACGTTAACGAGCTCCAAGGGAGGGTGTGGAGTTCAGGGAGGGATATTGACCTGCGGAAATGAGAATGAGGGAACTTTCACGGCACTTAGTGCGAGTGGGGGGGAGATGTCACTTGCTTGGGGTGGGAGTACGACTTTTAGCTCTGATGCGGTGCCGAGTGGTCAGGTGCAGGAGAGGGTGTACACGGGCTCCGGGCACGAGAAGGTGCTGAGTTTCATCATATCGTAACGTGTTAAAAGGGAGTCAGGCCTATGCGCTGATAACATATTCTTGGAGAGAGACAGAAAGAACATGATCCCCAGGAAAGCGCGAGAATGATGCAGCGATATGGCGCGTTCTGTTGCAACACATTCCATTTTGTGCTTCCAGTGCTATGCTATATTTCCCCGCGTATTCCCTAATTGAGGGAAGGTATCTACAGAGCATCTACGGAGCAGATAATGGGTGGGTGAGAGAGGGGAGGGAACAGGAAGAAAAGAATGCTATCACATGATGAAACAGTATGAATGCAGGAGTGAACTACAATGTGGTTGTATTTGTTCAAGCATAGGCATATATTGACCGATGGACAAAGGCATGAGATAGGGAACCGGTCGTCGGTGTTAGCTTTCTTGAGTGCAAGTCATCTAAAGAGTCTGGCAGAATGCCCGAGTCATTTACGATCTCACTGGCCTGGGTACAGGAACACGCACCTTGTATGTGCTTGCAAGACTATTTACATGTTGTCGAGGGAATCATGTCGTCCATCAATGTCTGCACAGTTATTCGGGTTCCATCACGTGATTCAGCCCTCTCCAAGAGCGCTGGGTTCCGTCAGGGAGATGCCACGGGGATGACTGAAACGGATGCGGAGCTTACAGCGCACGGATACATGGAACACAGTCAGTTCACTATTATGGGGTACTTCACTCGTGCTGCAACAGGTCCTGAACCCTTCGTCAGCCGTTGAAAGCGGTCAGAATCGTAATATCAATTCAAGCGTTGACAATTATGGTAGGAACACTGACAGTAGAGCTGCTCAACTCAGGCGGATGGATAATTGTTCCTAGCACTTCTGGATCATATGATTTATGAACAACAAACGAAAAAGTCAGTAGCTGTTTCACCCTGCATTCTGTGCGGCGCTTCTTGATTGAGTACGCACCATTCGTCTCATCGCATGTTCCTGAATATATCCTGTAACTCCGCCTCTCCGCACCTGACATGTGATCGAAAGTAAGGAGGGTTGTTAACTGGCCCTCGATTCCAGTGCATTTGTATGTAGGGTATAGTTATTTCAGAAGTCGTGTTTGATATATACAGAGAATTGCATGATGTAGGTAGAGTGCGTCATAAGTCACTTGGACTGATTACCTACCTGCGGGTGCTGTTCCTTCGGCTTTTCCTTGCGTTGGTTCGCCCGGAGAATATCATCTACTCTTTCGCACTTCTTCCCTTTGAAAATGGCGCTCATTTCTATCAATTTTTCCCCAAAACAGTCGTGTACCTTAAGATATTCTGTATTGCGTTCCTTTCCGCGATCCTTCTCGCTCAGAGCTGCTTCAAATTCCTCATACGCATCTATCAGCGATTGTTGCGTGTCCAACAAATACGAGATCGATCTGCGACCAGCACCATCGAAGTGTTCAGCCATTCGGGGGCACTGGTAGTCTGAACGGAAAACGTCCTTTCGGTATCCAGAGTGGAAGATTTCATCTCGTCTCTTCCTTTGCTCAATGGCGTGTTCCACGGGGTCCTCGTCGTCCACCACGGTGTTGTACAACATGGATATGGCGATCCAAAAGATTGACTCGAGGTCATGACCAGCGTTATGTTGCAATGGAAAGATCGTGCCCAAAGACGCCAGCCTTTTTTTTTACGGGGTAGGAACATATAAAAGCCAGCGAGCACCTCCACCGCCATAAAATCGGGAGTCCCCTGTGATGTCCAGGGATTGATAAGCCTAATGCATAAAGACGCTGCGAACGGCACGTACAGTCCGCACATGGTGCCCAGCTCCGTCACTCATATAGATGTTTGCAAAGTTCAGATCGCTGAGCCGCCCTCGTTCCTCCTTTGCATCAACGATGATATTGCCTGGAGATAGATCACGATGGTTGAATCCGGCAATGCACATCATTTTGCATGCTGCAAAGCATCTCAGCCACAAATCAAGCAATCCTGCAAAGACGACACCGACCCTGGACGACATCAGCTAGCGCTTTAAATGCGACATCTAACCTCGCGATGTGGTGCAACGGTTCTCCAATGTTGTCCATCACTGTTCGATAATGGACACGGTGGTGGATCTGGAGCAGAGTGGGCGGAGAGGGTACAACTTCCCCGCTCTTCCCTTTCAACGACATTTCCTTCCTGCCTTCGCCCCCCTCGGAATTTTGCATAATGGGACTTAACGCTCCGGTCGTGTCGTCCGTTCCAGTCTGCGCCCCACGTGCCGTCTTGATCCAAACTGTTCCTTTCGAAAACTCCTTACCACCCATGATCCCTGCTGTATCATCACGGACTCCATTGACCATCACTTCTTCATCACCGCTGATATTCACGAAGTAGTTCTCAGCCTTCTCGCCAGGGGGGCAGATTCAATTTTTCGGGGCTCCTCTTCTCGATCTCCTTGATCGCCTTCATCACCCGATCGTAGATCTTCCGTTCAGGCTCCCGATACTCGTCCCGCCAAACCTCTTTGATCGCTACCCTCTTCGCCCGCTTCAGATCTGCGACATCGGTTTTTGGCAGCCGATTGGCGTCGTCATTGACGAGCCATGCTTCATAGACACGACACGCACTCCCGTGCAGCGCGCGCGCTCGGTGATCCGCGATTGGCCTTTTCCGAACTTGATACCGCTTCCCGTCAATGTTGACGAGGAAGAAGTCTGCGCCTTTCGGCATTCTCATTGTTGGGTCCAGACCGAGCGCGGTCTGATCCGCGAACGCAAAGAAGGCAAATGTCCGGAATAGGCGTTTGCGTTCCTGTGTTTGCAATCAACGCTACGTTCGCGCGTTGTGCGACAAGTACGCACCATCTGCGTGTCAAACCCCATGCTGACGAGCATCGCGGAGCGAGTCGCTACCCACAGACGCGCCTCTGTCTTCTCTATTGTCATACCGACCGCGAACCGGCGATTGATATTCTCCCACAACATATGTTGCAGGTCCCAGATGATTTGCTTGGTGTTCTGGGCAAAATGTCAGACGCTAGGAAAACGATGTGAACACATCCGTTCGGCGCACCTGGATACCCATGAGACCACCCAGATCCTGCTCGTTCGCATTCTTGAACTCGTACGCCGAAAACAGGTCGACCCACACGTATCGCTGCTTGTCCCATTGGATCTTGAGAGAACTGTCCTTTGGATTCGCTCCATCTGGTCTGCTTGAATTTTCCTTCAGGGTGGACTTGGGTGTATTTTTCGGTCGGAGCAAAAGAGGTCGCGCCTCTGAGCTTCCCGGCCAACTCTCGCAGGTCTTGACGATGAAGTCATGGAGAGGGCGGTAAGCTTGGAAAACATCATCTTCTTTGCCCGCAAGGATCGATGTTTGATCTGTCGTGGTGAGGTGTGGAAGGTTATCCCATTCGTTCCCCGTGAAAACTGGATGACTATCCGACAGCTGCTCTACGAATTTTGCGACCCATTCGGGCAAGGGCAAGATCGCCTCCATACGTTCGTTCGGAATAAGGAGAAGACGGGTCGACTGAAACATGACATTTGTCTGTGGATCATGAGCCATGTCGAGGGAAACCGAAGTGGTAAGCGCAGGGACAACTCACCATTATGCGATGTGTTCATATAACCCTTAGTACGCTGGCGCCCGCCTTCTGGCGAATCTGTGACCCAGTAGAAACAAAGTGTTACCGATGCACAGAAGATGTTTTCTGACCACATGTAACCTCCGGCAAGCACAATACGTCAATGTCGTCCAGCTTCAAGCCGTTCAGTACAGCAACCAGTGCGGTGATATGTATTCAGTCACAGGTTTTGTCTTTCCGAGGAGAGCGCGGGACAATCGAGCAGTGATATGCTCTTGAGACGAACAATATTAATGGGCACAGAGGTCAGGGCGAGGACGAACGCGTGATCTTGAAGGACACCAGAAGGACAGCCCACGACCCTATAATGAGGTACCCTTTAGGGGTATTTTCCTCGCGTGCCTAAAACCCACAGAAGGGGCTTGCTGCAATGGCATGCTGCAGCAAAACAAGGCCATCATATCAGGAAAATGCTGCAGCATTATTTGAGGAAATTGCTGCAGCAATTGCATTATGACATAGAACAAGAAGGGTATATATCAGAAATGTAGCTATTTAAGCCTACCAGATGTTGTCCAGCTGTTCTACAAGGTGATGCTTTGCCTCCTTCTCCTTGCACTCCACCTCCTGCAAATGTTTGGGCTCATCCTCCTTGTACTGCCTCAAGGTGTTCATGACACCTTTGCTGACCTCAGCACTCCATGCCTTCATTGCCTGCTGTATGAGGTCTTTTGAGGCTGCCTGTAGTTCTGCACTGGTAAGCACTGCCACTGCTGCAGGGAAAAGTGCCTTCATTTGCTCCAATGTCATGTTTGCAAAGGATGGACCCTTGCCTTTGTAGGAGGGCTTCCTGGATGTGTTTGCTGGTCCATGAGAAATCAGCAGTTCAACCACAGGAACCATCTTTGGCCCACCTCCTGTCTTCTTGGCTTTTGGTGGTGGAGGGGGATGGTCAGATTTCTCTTCATCCTTGTCCATAGCATAATCAGATGGGTGGAGTGACTGCACCTCCTCATGGTCCGATTCAGCATCCCCAGTATCCATCTCTTCTTTGCTGGACTGTTTGAAGCTGTCTTTACAAGCCTGGCAAGGAGGATTGTGCCTGGTTGGAGTTGGTGTGGCCTCAACAGAAAACATTGCACCCAGGGTCTCTCCTCAATCCTCTGTCTTCCTCTGTGGTTCCTCCTGGTCCTTGCACAGGAGCTTCACCCAGCATTTTGTAGAAGGGGTCAAGCTATGCTGCACCTTCACAAGATCAACAGTGGCTTCAAGTTTCTTGTCATAATACAGCATAGGGATCATGATGATGTCTGTGCTCTCTACAGCATTCTGGGGTGGGGGAATGAAACACTCAAAGACAGGTGTGCTGGTTCTGTAGGCACCTGCAGAGTGCTCAGTATTTGTTGTGCATTGTGGGTTAGCAGTGTACCTTTTGTAAATGGCACCAGCTGCAAAATACCATGGTAGAGAGCCCAAAGCACATCCCATTGCTGCCAAACAGGCATATTAGCCACTGTCTTGGGTTCGTGGCTGTTCACAGTGCCAAACAATTTCCACAGTGAGGCAGATCCATGCCTGACAGGCCAGCCTTCCCATCACAGCCCATTCTTGACTGGGTTGGGCACCATCCAAGAGTTGAGCTGCAGCTTGGCATTGGGGTCAACTTTCAAAATGCCAAAAGAGCCTGTCCAAGGATCAGCTCAAGTAGGTTGTGAAAGAACTAGAAACAGTAGGCTTACACATGTAGTTGCAGATCTCCATGACTACAGTGATCCTAACAACATCCTGATTCATCTGCAATAGCTCCCTCCATGTCCACTGATAAGCTTTGTGGTTGGAGAAGGGTGTCTTGTCAAACTTTGCCTTTGACAGGCCATTTTGCACATTCTCTGGGAGATCATAGTAGCTGGTGGGTAGTGGGAGCTCACTATCAGCACCAGACTCTGTGTTGCCCTTGTTCTTGCAAGCCTGCTGCAAGCACAGCAGCAAGGCAGATGGGGCTTGCAACACATTGGATCCCTGTGGCAAGGACTGCACAAGTGTGTTGGGTGTACTGTTGGGGTCATCCTGATCAACAAGGGCTGGACATTGTGCAACAAGCAGCAAGCAAGGTTCCATAGAGTGTCCTCCCAGCTGAGGGTTGCTGGCATCCATTGCCAGCAACAGCAAATACCCTGTAGCAGTAGGCTGCAGCATGTTCATGTGCTGCAGCATCTCAGTGGGTTCCAGTGAGCTGGGGTGCTGCAGCATGCATGGTGGCTGCAGCACACACATAGGCTGCAGCATCAGTGTGGGCAGCTCCTGCAGAGAAGCAGGCTGCACCTGTGTGCATTCAACAGAGGCAGCCCAGGGGATATAGCCAGGTGGGAGGTTGAAGTAAACAGGATCATAATCTGGTAGAGACAACAGTGAGAGAGAGTGGTAATAACTCTCCTTCACAGAAGTGAGGACTCTGATCAAATATGAGATGGTTTCTTGTCAAGCTGGAGACAATGACTTACTTTACAAATGACTGGAGATCCATGGCTTTCTGTGCTCCACCAGGCATTGCATCACAGTCAAAGAAACCAGCAGTATCTTTGGATGAGATGAAACATGCATATTGGGGCCCATTGTCTGAATTCCGAGAGACCAAGAACATGACTTTGTTGATTCCAAATTGTGCCATGCATGAAATGTCCAGCTCTTCAGCACAAGCATCACTGTTGATTTCAGTATGATGTGCTGCAGCAGCATGGGCAGCATTCTCAGGCACTGGGACATCCTTGCATCAGCCTGAAACCAGTGCTGCATGCAAACAGAGAACATTGCACAGCTGTGGCCAGAGTGGCAATGTGGGCAGACAACACTGCTTCAAGTTTGCCCATTCGCTCTTCACATGGGGACCATCCCAATGCGGGTGCTGCTCCATGCAGCAGGCTTGCCAATCATTCCATGCATTGGCACTCTTTGAGAGAGGGACTGCTGCAGCAGTGCAAATATGATGTGGCAGGGCCTCAGCAAGGCATGCTGGGGACATTGCATAGTGGTGCTGGAGGAAATTGGAGAGCTTTGCAACCATCATTGTGAATAGTCCTAGGTCCTCAACCTCCTGCAGGGAGGGACATCTGGGTTCACCTGGTGCATGCACAGTGAACTCTGTCCTGTCTTGCTCCAGCCTATGCTTCACTGCAAGGAGGCACTTGTGCGGATCATTGAGTGCAGGGATTGGTGGATGGGACTGAACATAGGTACCTGGTGCAATGGTCCTGGCTGGAGGTGCAGCTGTTGATGGCCAGATTGTCTCCCATATGGAGTCTACTGCTGCTGAGGTTGTGGGTGCAACTGTTGTGGGAGGGGTTGTCTGTGGGATGACAGCTGCATTGGCCTCAGCTGGTACAAGCAAGAGGGCATTGGTTGCAATTGTTGTTTGGTTGGATTGCATGACAGCAGTTGGAGGAGATGCAGTGAGGGTCATGGTGGCAACAGTAGGAGCAGCTACGGCAGGAGCAGCTACCACAGGAGCAGCTACAGTGGGAGCAGCTGCAGCACTGGGTGTGGCAGGAGAGTGGAGCAGAGTTGTGGCAGGCATGAAAGCAGTAGCCACATATGCAGCAGCATGCTGATTTAGGTACCCAAGCATGTTGAAGAGAGCTGCCTCCTCCCCTGCATCTTGAGAATTGAAGTCCTGGGAAAAAGCTTGATGATCTGAGTAACTGCCAGCAAGCATTTTGTCCTTTTCAATTTCATCAACTTTGATTTGCATCTCTGCCCTTTCTTCCTCATGCTCCATGTCATTGAACTCCTGTACTTCTCCTAACCCCTTCTTGTCCAGGTCTATTTCATCGACTTCTTCTGCCTGGGCTGTGTAGCCTGGCAGGACTTTCTGGTTGGGCAGCTCCAGCTCCAGGCATGACAAGAGGTGGGCATTCTCATCCATGGATCCTACTTCTTCATGCTGTAAACTGTTGTCCAGCAACAGAGTAAGGTCTGAGAGTCAATCATGATATTGAAGGGACAGTGTGGCTCTTTCTTCAGTCTGACCACAGGCAGTGGTAGTGGGGATACCGGGACACAGTTGCTGATGCACATCAAGAGATGCTGTGGGCAATTCCTGGGGCAGCTGCTGATCTCCCAACTGCAGCTGCAGCTGTGCCGGCTCTGGGGTTTTGTCCTCACCCTCATTTGTGGGTCCATCATTCCCTGCTTCAGGCTTCATGCCACTGTGCTGTCCATCTGCCTCTCCATCAACCTCTCCATCTACCCTCAGCTTGCTGATCTCATCACCCTCCTCAGTACATAGCTGGCACTGCATCTCTTCCTCATCCTGCATGTCTTCATCTGTTACAATCAAAGGCATTGCAGGGGGTGCTTGGCCAGCTGATGTGGCTGGTGTGGCTTCAGCTGTGTCAGTGCCTTGCAGCTTCTTTCCTTGAGAGTGCATGTTGCACAGTGCAATGACTCCTTTGGTATCTTTCTTATTGTGATGCATGTTCTTCTGTTGTGGAGTGTCAGTGATGGTCACAGAGGGGTCATTCAACCAAAAGAGCTTACAGTTCTGGGGGCCATGGTAGTCAAAGTCTGGGGCATCTTGGGCACAAAAGCTTGTGTACTTATACCTTTTTTTTTCCCTACCTGAGGTAGCTTAGTGTTGTTAGGCCAGGTGGGTTGCCACTGGTGGCCTTGATGCATGTCTGGCCTTTTATTGGCCCCTGGACCATGTGCACTGCAGTGGCAATGGAAGCAAAGAAGGCATGATGGTCTTTCATGCATCTCTTCAATATAATCGGCTGCAGCAAAAGTTAGGCTTGCAGCCAAGACCAGAAGCAAAGAACAAACAGTGCCTGTCATGCATTGCTGTCTCATGCCATTGGCTGCATTAAGCACTGCAGCAGAAGTGGACTCAAATACATCCACTTTCATGCCATGAGCCTTAGCTGTGGTTGTGGGCCTCAACTCTCCTGTACAACCATATGACCACCAGCAGTTGCAGCAACCACCTCAGCACTTGCCCACCTCTGTTGTGATGGAAGAACATCATGAGCCAGACTGCAACCATCCTCTCTATGACACAGATCTACTTGTATGGAGCCAAAGCTTTTCTGAAGCCACACACTCTCCTGATGGTGGAATTGACCACACACACAAGTCAAGTTGGCCATTCCAAATGCAGTTGCAGGGGTGGTACTTTGACACCAGTCAAACACTGTGCTTCCCTCTGAAGCCAGCATTTCAATGAGAGTCGACATTATGTGAGTCATGTCATTGCTATTGCTGCTGCACATGCTCATCTTCCATAGCTTGTGCCTGGTTGGGGGAACCATTTGACTGTGGATACTGCAGTAATTCCATTGTGTAATTCTACTTCATATATGCTGATGTGTCATGCAGAGAAAGTTCACACCCTCCAGAACCAGAGATTCCCTTAAAATTTCCATCTTGCATACTCCTTTATCCACCAGGACAATGCCCAGACTTCTGCCCACTGGACATGTATACTCTTTCTGCCCTCCTGATTGAGCCTGACCACATGGAGCATCTTGACAATGTTGGTCCCAACATTCTGTCTCCTGTGCAGCCTCTCCAACCATTACAGCCCCCAGAGATGCTGCAGCATGAGGAGACATTGTAGCCGCAGCTGCCACTGCAGCCAAACAGAGAACACTCTGTGAATACAGCACACATCTCATGAGCATCCCAACCACATGGACCTTGAGGTGGTTTATATGGATCCTTCCTTGACAGCTCTGAGAATGAGTACAAGGACTTGGCACTGGCCTTGGGGAACAGGGCTTTCCTTGAGGGAGGACTACATGGCCTTCAAAGCTTCCTTTCCCTGCATTTCCAGTCATGGGTTCACATCCCCCATGGAGCCAGAACCCAAACACCTAGTCAAAAACACTCATGGAGTCAGCAAACACTGCACTGGCAGGAAATACAGCACCATCTTTCAACTTTGCATGTCAACAAAGTCTTGCAGGTTCAGCCTGCTCTGCCACAGCACAAGCTGCACATCCAACAGCTACAACCTTCACACTGCTCCTCCAATGAGCATAAAAATTGAACCAGAACACCAATGCCTGGATGATTCCCTGGAGGACAATGATCAGCACATTGAAGAGCAACAGGTGGATCATTGCAAGCATACACACAAGCAGCACATACATCATATTCATTGGAAACAGCATGAAGATGAACAAGAACTGCCCATTCTGCAGCCAGAAGATGTGGCACAAGACCTGGTGAAGCAGATGCTGCAGTGGCAGCTGCAGCAACTCAAGGAATTCCTGCAGCAGCCAGAAGAACAGCTGACTTGACAGCTGAACTGGCTCATGAACCTGCAGGTGCAGCACCTACTTTGGCTGCAGGACCAGCAAAAGTGATCTCAATCACCAACACCCAATGTCGACAGTGCTCCAGCCAAGCATTGCAAGATAGTAACAACATACCAGTCATGGATGAAGCAATGTAGCTTAGAAGGATCCCAAGGTAGAGAGACATATCCACCCCCAGCTTCTTGCCATTTGGATGTCAAGCAGAGTCCCCAAAGCATTCTGACATTGAATGCTGTGTTGGCTGAAGCCAAAGCAAATGCTGCAGCAAATGAGGCAGCAGACAAAGCAGATCAGGAATGTTCTGCAACATGTGCTGCTGCTGGGATAGTTTCGCCTGATCCCAGTACACAGGAAGATACTGAGGAGGAGAGTGATTATATGAGTCTGCCTTCACCTCATATGGGAGCTCTTGCTGGCCCTGCAGCCCTACCCGGTCAGAGGTCAATTGGTACACTGCCTGGGGATGCAGCTGCAGCAACCTCAGCTGCAGCAAGTGAACCTAGGCTCCCTACCCAATATTTGGTCAAGTGTCTGAAGCTGAAAGTCATGCAACCATGTCACAGTTTAAATGTTTATGCACAAGTTACTAGTGATATAGGTTCTGGTAGCCTTCACCCCTGCCACTGGCTATAATTGTCACAGAAGACAATTATGCAAATGAATCACCTGAGACAAGGTGGACAAACTTGCTGCAGTGGTTCTGCATTGAGGATGGTGTCCCATATGCTGCACCTTTTATGTGCAAAATATTGGACAACATGAACCTTTTTAGGGACAAGGTAAAGGAAATGATAGTGGGACCTATGGGTGATGCAGTAAGTTGGTCTACCAACTCAGGGAATGTACTGAACAGCAACAGTATGACTGGCCATCACAACTGGAGCATTTGCCTAGCAAGAATGAGAGGCTGACCAATATGCTAGAGTTCTTTATGAATAAGGACTATGATTGGCTGGTTGCATGTCAAATGTGGATGATGGAGCTCATAATGTTGGAACACCTGCACAAGTTTGACCCAGCCCTTCAAGGACACAACTGGAAGCCCATCATGCAGAAAATGCAATACATATTAGACCTGTTCATTTGGTCTAAAGATATGCAGGACTTTGGCAATCAGGCAGAAAGCTGGGCAGAAAGGGAAGAGGCAGGGCCCATTTTTCATGAGATTGTATTTGCATGTGACTTGCTGGGAGCACTGCAAGACTACCCATGGAGGATGTAGTAGACAGTAATACCCATTAGCACATAGGTTACCTTTTCAATGTCTGAAGAGTTCTGGCTGCAGCATCCCCCTGTACATTGGGGCCCTATGTTGCAGCACGCACTGCCACCTCTATTCAAGAGGCTGTTGCTCATCATCCACTGTGCACCTTGTGCATTCAGTTTGTAGTTGCAGCAGCAAAAGGTGATGTACCAGCATGGCTATGCCCTAGTGATTTCCAGCATTACCATTGTGCATCAATTGGCTGTCATACACAGAGCTGAGGCACAGGGTACTGCAGTGCAGCATTCCTAACAACTCCCTGTTGACATGCAGTAAGGCCTGACCCAGCAGGAGGATCTTGAAGAGGTTAAGTGCATTCAGTCCTTGGTAGAAGTACCAAACATCTACTAAGACTCTGTTATGACACCACTCTGTCCTGAGCAATGCAGTGATCACAAATTATACTGCAGCACCATGCACCTGCGCTGCAGCATTTCTGCATGGGTGAAGAGCAGAGCTAGATTGATACAGAGAGCATGGGCATCAGGGCATACACCTGCTGCACACAAAGCAGCAGCATGCTATACTGCATCACAATGGGGCAGCTGTTTACCTATCAATGTAGCATTGTCAAAAATATGCTGCAGCTGGTTCTGCAGTGCTGCTTGCAGCAGCTGACCTTAATGCAGCAGCACATGATCATGAGGATATGCCATGAAAGGTTGGGAACAATACAAATTCCAGATTACATACAATGGAAGCCAAGACCAGGAGACTGGCAGGTAGTTACATGTATATGGCTAAATGACAGGAAGGGTCTACACATGTCCTACCTTTCCTGGCTTGTGAAGCAAGACATCCATTTGAACCATGGCCAAGCCTCTGGATTAACATTCCATGCTGAGTCCTCTGCTGCAACTGGCACAGTGTGTGACTGGGGAATACTAGTATACTTGTGGCCAGAGTGTTGTACAAACCTCTGGGAGTTCACAGCTTCTTGCAGGTACTGATGACAGGTTCTTGCCACTTTTGCACAAGCTTTCTTCTGCTTGAAGTATTCTTCAGCTGTGAGGATCTCTAAGGGCACATTGCATCCAAACTTGAGGCCTGTGTGTTTTGAAAGGAGAACATCAGGGGCTGCAGCTGCAGTGGCTGCAGCAGCTGGGGTGCAGCAGCCATAGGAATAGGTGTGCTATTGGAACAGGTGTGCTATTGACCTGGGGACAATACATGCCGGCCTGCTAAGTCCCACTCCCATCAGCCCTCAGAATTGGTTCATTTTGATGGTATGGAGGGAGCTCTTGTTGGGGATATTGAGGCAGATCTCAGTCTTCTGCCTCCAGCACTTTGGCTGCTGCATTCATAGTACTGAGGTAGTACTGTTGAGATGTGCCAGTGATAGTGGGTGAAGGGAAACCATTGCAACAGTGAGCACAGGAGGGATGATGGGATGGTGGATTTGTGGGGGTAAGTTGATGGGCAGAATCCATGTTTGCACCCCTAGGAATGTGATGGGTGGGGGGTGATACAGAATCACCTGCTTCTGTGCTGAAAGATGCAGTGTCATCATATGGATTTCCACTTCCTAAACATTGGGTTAGTTGTGGGATTCTCTGATTTCTAATACATAGATGTACCAAACCCACTGCCTGGCAATCAAATGGTCCCAGGCATTATTGGTTGTGATTGTCTCATAACTCACTCTGTGCTGTATGGTCAGAAGTATGGACTTGTAACACTACTTACTGGGAGGCATGTAGATGAGGTCAAGCCTGCAGAGGATCTTGGCAAAGCCAATGCTGCAACAATGGTGGTGGGTATCCAGTTGACATGTGAATGCTTTGCATCCACTGCCAGAGCATCATTTTGTCATCCCTCATGTGATTTTACTGCCCATGTGCTTGCCACATGTTCTAGTCTGAATCAGAAAGTCAGTACCTCATCCCAGAGTGACCTGTTACATACAAATCTGTAGAAGATTAGTGAAATGGAAATAGTAACTAGTGGTTCCCAAAAGCCTGATGGAAAGCTGCTGACAGAAGTTTTGGCCTTCTTGTCATCACATTTCTGTGACACCTCTTCTTCATCAGGAACTAAATTGTTTGTGTGTTTGACCCAGCCTTGAGGAAATTGGGCACTGCCTATTCCAATGTGGCACAAGACTACCACATGTTTTCATTCAGATCCAAACTGGTTTCTCTTTGCTGCATCACCTTATCATCTCAAGTCTGTCCCCCAAAGTCCCATCTGCAACAATGCTCACCTGTTCAAGCATTCAGGCATGATGCTGCTTGCACCCCTTGCTGCTGCAGGAACACCTGCCTCCGACTCAGTGTCTGCTGATATATCAGAAGGTCCTGCTGCACCCACCCCATTGTCTGCAGTGCCATCAGTTCTAATGTCTGCTGGTGCTGCTGCATGCCCATCAGCTTCTGAAGCACCATCTTCTGTTCAGAAAGAACCTTCTACTGTTGCTGCTGCTACAGCCATTGTTGCTGCAGCACCTGGGATCTCATCCATGATGCCATCAGAAATCTGTTTGGTTACTGAAGAGCCTCATCCAGACACTGGTTCATCACAGCAAGAGCAGTGTTTGCACAACCAGCTACTCAACAAACACCAGCAGGAAGTATGTGTTCAGCTACAGGCACTTCTGCACCACCTTCAAGAGCTTGAGCACCAACATCCCCAATGCAACAAGCAGCTCCTTGAACAATTCCACCAGCTACAACTTCAGAAGCAGGAAGAGCAGTGAACAGAGCAACTTCACCTCCAACACAAGCAGCTCCAACAACAGCAGCACCAACTAATGACCCTGCAACAGCACATCACTGCACAGCAGGAACAGATCAACCAGCAACTTCAACAGCTCAAACAGCAGCAGCAGCAGCTCCAACAGCAGCAGCTCCAACTGGAACAGCAGTCAATCCCATCTCCAACCACTGTCATGAGCCCAACTGTCCCTGTGAGACCAGAGATGCTGCTGCCAATGGCCCAACCCCTGCCTCCCAATGCCAAGATTGCTGCCTTCCAAGAGTGTATCAAAGTACTTCATTTGGACAAAGTAGCATTCTGATGCCAGCAGCTGAGTGGCTAGTAACTGGTAAAGGAGACATTGATCACTGGATGCTCAAAAGCATCAAGTTAGCATTTTCCAAGAAATGCTTGTCCTCTCCCAGCATAAGTCCCCCCCCCTCCAAAAAAAAAACCCCTCTCCATCTGTAATGAAAACATATTTTTTTCAGTGTGGGCTTACTTCTGTAATAGGAAATTCCTGGCAATACATTGGCTCCAGCTCTGGCAGTGAATGTTACAGATGCTGCCAGGACCCGAAACATCAAATCTGATAATACCACTTCTGTGGAGCATGATTCTCAAGTTGTCCTCCAGAAAGAAATAGCTGATGTTGCCAAGCTGTTATGCAACCATGCAGCTGCAGCAATTGTTGATGCTGTGGAGACACAGTTCAAGGCCATGCAGGGACAAGAGGTGTGGATTGCTCTGTTCACCAGCACATACCATTGATATAAAAATGGATCTTGGGCTGCCCATCTCATCCACATGGCTCAAGACCATACCTTGGGGCTCCAGACTGACCTCATGTTTGGGAATGCTCTCTTCTCATTGTATTGTTTGTTGGTGCAGACCAACAGGTTTGTACACAATCACAAGCTGCCCTGTCTTGTTATACTTGGTATGTTCACCTGTCAAAACAATCACTGAATGGCTGCTGATGCATTCTTGGTGGTTATGATCATCTTGCTAGTTGCATACAAGTGGTCTTTTGGGGAGTGGTGGGAGCACTTCTTAGAGGTATTGGGAAAGGCAAGTTGAACACCTGCAGCCACTGTATCTGTGATACAACCATTTATCCACTGGTTACATGAAGTACAAGCCTAACATGCTTGTATTGCATCAATTTTAGTAAAGAGAGACTGAAAAATATCAATTGTCACTATTGCTCATGTTACTGGAAGTTGTCAAGTTACCCATCTGCCACTCACTGGGTTAAAAAAAGCCATATGTGAATAGGAAGACACACATCATCCCCAGCAAAGAGCTCAGCTTCAACTTTGCTGTCTGAAGCCTGCTACAAAATTCCTTTATTGCCAGCTGCAGCCACCCTGTTGACTGCCAAGTCAGCCAAAAATTCATCCATGTTGGCCTCTTCATTGGAGTCTTCCACATCATGCAGGCCACCAGCACGATCCTGTGATGAAGAAACCTGCACTGTACCTAGAAACTCACTTACAATGTTGCATGCAGTAGCAAGCAGCTGCAACTCTACACAATGCTGCAGCAGTGGTTCAAGGTGTCTGTATAGATCAAGATACTTGCTGAGTATCCACACAATACCCAGCTGACCACTGGAACAGTCTTCTGCTCTCTAGGCAGTTACTGTGCCCTCAACAACTTGTTGAATCCATGCAGCTGCAGCAGTAGTCTCTGCTGCAAGATGCACCTCCTCTTTGACACAACAATCTGGTTGCAGCATCATTGTGATTCCATGTCGTACATCAGGGTTGATGAACCATGCTGGTGGTGGTGTTCTGGTAGTGTCAAACCAAAGGGTATACCAGATTGGAGAGTCCACATCAGTATCCAGAGGAATATTCATCAGTATCAGACTTGGAATATTACCTGACTAAACCCATGCTGGCATGGGATCCACCTGCTGCAGCACATTGACAGCCATGTTGTACCTCCAAATTGCCTCTTTACATGAATGATTGTGGTGCAATATCTTTGCCTCTACTTGCATAACACCTGTTATGCCTGTACAGAGATCAACAACATCCACATTGAGTGTTAGTGTGCTTCCCTAGGTGCCCTTTCATGGGACCACTTTCATTGTGCTGATACTTGTGGCAATGAATGACTTCCATCTCCATATTCTGGTGCACCAACCATCAGACAACAGCTTCCTTTAGAGCCATACATTTAGAGAGAGCAATGAGATATGGAATGTCTGTGTGACATATATGTTGCTTGATTCCTTTGATGATACAAACCACACCAAGCTGTTCCGCAAGCACTGCCATTATGCAGCTGCTTGGTATTAGGTCTGATAGCCATGCCCATATCTGCTCACAACCCTCCCCATTTGTCA
This sequence comes from Dacryopinax primogenitus, assembly GCF_000292625.1. Lineage (NCBI taxonomy): Eukaryota > Fungi > Basidiomycota > Dacrymycetes > Dacrymycetales > Dacrymycetaceae > Dacryopinax > Dacryopinax primogenitus. The sequence continues at coordinate 1,197,236 of NW_024467204.1, read as the reverse complement.
AGCCAAAACTGATTCTTTTTCAAGGGTGAAAGTGAAGTTGGCAGGCCCACTGATGTCCATATGCATGCAGGACAGAGGTTGCCCATGTAATCTGACCTTGAAGCTTGGGCATCAGACCATGCTGTAATGCTGTTAGTTCACTTCTACAGTATGGAATGGCTACACACCTTATTCACAGATCTGTGTGCCTGGCAAGCAATGTTGTACAGTACACTGACAGTTGCTGCAGCAGGGAGCTGATCCATCACCTTTTGCATGAGGGTAACAGTATAGAAATGCTTCTCTCCAGTGTCTATCAAATTTGTTAAATATAGGGGTATGTCATGACAACAAACAATTGCCACAATCCCATGGACACAGTATTGGCTCGAGTTTTGCCATCTTTGTTCAGGGTTTGCAGCTTTGAAAGAGGCCTTGCACAAATTGAACACTGTATCCTCCTCAGATACATTGGAGGGGGACAGAAGGTGTGGCCATGGACTGGCTGCAGTGGTGGTTGGCAACAATTCTCTTCACCCAGATGCAGCACATGCAGCTGCAGCACATGTGATTGTGCAGCAGCAACCTCTGCATCAGTGAGAAAAAGCTGTGATGGAATGATGGATGGATCCTGAGCTATCCACACCATTTGACAGTGACCAAATTGGGCATTTATGCAAAGATGGAGATCTGGGTTACTATGAACAGCACACTTGAGTGCACAGCATCTAAGGTAAGAAGCCATACCTCTCAATATCACTGCCCCACACAGGACAATAAAAACATAGAGGGCAAAGCTCCCTCAGCCACAAGAGCTGTGCATCATCCTGAGGGGCTGCAGCAGTGCAGCTATGGTTGATCTGTTGCATGGTCCACTGCTGCTGCAAACAAGTCAGCATGTCAAACCAAAGAACTGCTTCTGGGAACTGCTTTTCAAATGGTTTCTAAATCCAAAGTTGGTCATGGTGGAGGTGCAGAAATGTGGTATGCACCTTATTCTGTTTGTGGTATCCTTGTATGCACAGTGCTGCAACAATCCCTTTGCACCAACCAGAAAGTGATTGTGTTTGACAATTGTTTTGAGCCAAGAAAAAATCCAGTGCAAGAACTGATATTCCCAAGCATGGTCAGAGTGGAGCTGACATGAAGTAGCTGCAGCCCAACAGTAGCTTATGCAGCTGTGGGTCACAAGTTGGTTGGGTGCAGCAATAGATTGTTACAGTCTGTATGGCTGCTGCAACCATGATGAGCCAGATTATGGGGTGAAGAAAACACACACACAAGTGATATCCAGCAGCTCAATGTCTCATGCAGAAATTTGAGGACTTGAGCAGATGCAACAAGTTGTCTCTGGTGTTGTGGGGAGTTGCTGTGTCATATGCTGTAGGAGCTTCAATGACAAGTCCATGAGCAGTTTGACCAAGGATTGCACAAGAGCAGACCATTCACTCCACCATTTGCTGCACTTGGCTGATGTGGACAACACTGCAGCCACTAGCCTTGATGCCCTGGTGTCATTGTAACTGTGTATTCCATGCCTGCATTTCTTCAGGGTGGTGTGGTGAGGCAAGACCAGGAATGGGTTGTTGTGTGTTGGCAAGGATAGGAGGTCATGCAATATGGATGGAATGAAGCATCTGTCATTTGATGCAAGGGTTGGTGTGCCATCTGAATGAGCAGAAGCACAGTCTGGGGTACCCACTGCTGTTGTACCCATCATGACACCTGCTGCAACACACAATTGAGTCAAATGCCACAAGTAGATGGATGCAGACCCACAGTGACAAGCATGTCCTGCAGCAAGAGAAGTGGTCTGCTGCTGTGGAGTTCAAGGTATTGATAAAGTTGAAGGCAAGTTGCACTGGCTTGGCTCTGAATGCTGAAGTACATCCCCTGCAGCAGTAGCAGCAATGGCTGCATCTGCAACCCTCTTTGACCGGCTGGGGCAATGTTGAACTTGTTGGGGCTTCAACAATGAAGCCACAGACAATGCAAAATGGTGGTTCACAGCTGGGGGTGCAGCAGAAATTGAGCAACCCCTCTTGCTGCAATGGTTCATGGGGGTACTTCAGCTTTCCAAGAGGGGAGAAAAAAGCATGGTGCTGCTGCTTTCCATTTTTTTCTTACTGTGCACATGTTGCAGCAGTGGGACACACTGCATTGTTTTTCCAGCCATGCAGTAAGGGATACAATCCAGTGCACCACCCATTGTCAAGCTGCAGCCACAATCCATACAGAAGGAAGCAAAACAAAGCCACAAGTCAATATCAGTGGCATTCCATGTATCATGTGTGGGTATATCCTGCCATCACATAGGGACACAACCAAGGTGAATGATTTGTGCAAAGGAAAACAGCATGCAGTAATTCCAAGGTGTGCTACAATGTATGTGCTGATGAACCATGACAACATGCAGCAGCTACAGCATGTACATGGAGACCAGTTGTTTGGTTCCAAATGTGTAAGGCAGGACTGGATGGTGTATAGTAACACAAGAGCATGGTATGACCTGTCAAAATGCAGAGTAGCAATGGTACTGTTAGGGCAACACAGGCTGACTAAGTCTGCTCACCTAAGAGTGCCAAGAGTCTA
>NW_024467204.1:1163842-1188620 GCF_000292625.1 Dacryopinax primogenitus | reverse complement strand
TTCCATGTCATAAAGGCTTAGTCATGTCTCCTGACCAAGCAATGAGCTGGTGCCCTGACAGGTACTTTCATCTGCTGTGCCATCAGAATTGAATCACTCCTCACTTGAACACTGCAGCAGGTTGCTGCAGCCTCCCAGTTCCTGGTGAAGTAGGTTCATTCAGCACCATCTTTTCCATTAATCCACACAAATGCCCAGCCAACATAGAGGTAGATCCTGATGCTCCACACTGCCTGTGGTCACTGAAACCCCATTTTACTAGTATGGACAATCCAGCAGCCAAACAATCACACGCATTGCAGCAATGTTGTCTTCCACATGGACAGCACTACATATCCACAAGTTCTAAGAACACAGGGGACAGAATTTGAATAGAAGACTGCAATGGATGGCTGCATGATGGGCACACTTTCCTTGGAATGGCTGACCATATTTTGGCCATGTGCTGCAGCATCCCTGCCCCACCTGTGGCTGCAATGGCATGTCAACCATGGCAAGACCATTGGTTCACCAACTGCATGTCAAAAGAAGAAGTGCATCCTGCTCTGGACTGATGTCAATATAAGTGCCAAGCATCCCCCATGCCAGATGTAGCTGTGTTTTTGGTGGATGCTGCAGCAAGGTCCAGGGGGTGTCCCATATGTTTGGGCCCTGCTACTTGAATCATTGCAAGTCCCATGCATCATGAGCAGCCTCTTCAAGCTCAAAACATGCTTGAAGTGTTGGCCCTGGACAAGTTAAATATGACAGTGAAAATTTGAAATGGATCATTGTGATGCTGGACAAGCCCCATGGAGGCTGCACCTGGATTTTGTTCAATTGCAGCTGCACTTGATTTGTGTGCTGCACCATGCTGCAGCCTGCCTGTCATATGTGTAGCTGCTGCATTGGGTTGTGCTTGCCAAGTACTGTATTCCATTGGAAGCTGCAGCTGGGAAAGAGACAAGGATCAGACTGGGCTTGAGAAGTTCAGGTGGCAGAGCCATGGATGCCCAAAGGGGGCTGCAGCTGCAATTGGTTTGCATGCTGCACCATGCTGCAGCCTGCCTGCCATATGTGTAGCTGCTGCATTAGGTTGTGCTTGCCAAGTACTGTATTTCACTGGAAGCTGCAGCTGGCAGAGAGACAAGGATCAGACTGGGCTTGAGAAGTTCAGGTTGCAGAGCCATGGATGCCCAAAGGGGGCTGCAGCTGCAATTGGTTTGCATGCTGTACTACACTGCAGCCTCCCTGTGACATGCATAGCCATGGCACTTCTTTCTGCAGGGCCAGTGTGGCATTGCCTCCATAGCTGCTGCTGTGCAAGAACAGTTGGTATTGAAATCTTGGAATTGAAGGGTGATGCTCCCCCAAGGTGGCTGCAGCCATATTTGGTTATGTGCTGCATCATGCCACCAGCCAGCTGTGGCATAGAACCCTGCAACACATGTCCATGCTTGGCTAATAATCTTTCACCACAATAACTGCAGCATGACAGCACTTACAAGTATGTGATTGGTATGGAAGCCAATAGGATGTCTAGACATTCCTCTATGTACCTGCAGTTGTATTCAGTGCAAAGGATCAGACACTGCAACACTGGTGTGGTTGTTGCTGCTGCACCTCTATCCAAGGGTCCAAGGAAGCAATTTACAAAGAGCTTCTGCAGACCCTGGCACGGAAAATGCTTCCACCGTTGTGGCAGTGCCCTACCACAGCATTTGTCATTGACCACTGCAGCATATGTGGTAAAGGAAGTGCATTAACTTGGGTTGTGCTGCAGGTGCAGGACTGTTGGAACACATGTATGCTGGCTGCCAACAAGTCTTGAAAGCCTGATATATTTTGTTTGAATGACCCATGCATCATTGACATGCAATATTGGCTGTTTTCACCCAACATCCTGCATGAGTGGTGCAACATTGGCTGCAGCATACCCCTCTGCTGGATTTTGGGCACGCGAGGAAAAGGGTCCTAATGGACCCTGTTAAAAGTTAGGGGGGTCTGGTGCAGAAGGACGCGACGCGAAGCAGTGCAACCGCTTGGCTTCTCATTACTCCCTCACCGCCGTATTCACCATGCCTGCCCGACTTGCCACAGACACCTCTTTGACCGGCACGCCTACTGCAAAAGGTGTTCACTACGTCAAGGTGTCAAAAGACAACATCTCGCCGTCTGTTCGTCACTGGGCTAGGTTGATATGCCATAACCCTGGCTCACTCCACCCAACATCCGTTCAAGAGGTGGGGAGGATTGTTAACTGGCCCTCGATTCCAGTGCATTTGTAGGTAGGGTATAGTTATTTCAGATATCGTGTTTGATATATGCAGAGAATTGCATAGAGTGGTTCAGGTGTGTCATAAGTCACCTGGACTAACTACTGTACCTACCTCGTGGTTCAATTCCGTCGGCTTTAGTTTGCGTTGGTTCGCCCGGAGAATATCGTCCACTCTTTCGCACTTCTTCCCCTTGAAAAGTTTGCTCATTTCTATCAATGGTTTCCCAAACTCGTCGTGTACCTCAAGAAACTCTGTGTTGCGTTCCTTCCCGCGATCCGTGTCGCTCAGAGCTGCTTCAAATGTCTGGTACGCGTCTATCAGCGAATTTTGCATATCCAACAAATACATGATTGATCTGCGACCAGGACCATCGAAATGTTCAGCCATTTTGTAGCAGAGCTGGTTGCCTGCACCGAAGGCCACCCTTCGGTATTTAGAGAAGATTTCATCTCGTCTCTTCCTTTGCTCCATGGCGTGCTTCCCGGGGTCCTCGTCGTCCACCTCCGAGTTGTACAACATGAAGATAGCGATCCAAAAGATTGACTCGAGATCATGACCAGCGTTATGGCGCAATGGAAAGTCCTTGTCCCCATCCTCGGGTTCATTGGGGTCGAACATATAAAAGCCACGGAGCACCTCCACCGCCATAAAATCGGGAGTCCCCTGCGATGTCAAGGGATTAACAAGCCTGATGCATAAAGACGCTGCGAACGGCACGTACAGTCCGCACATGGTGCCCAGCTCCGTCACTCGTATGAATCTTCGCAAATTCCAGATCACTGAGCCGCCCTCGTTCCTCCTTTGCATCAACGATGATATTGCCTGCAGATAGATCACGATGGTTGAAGCCGGCAATGCACATCATTTTGCATGCTGCAAAGCATATCAGCCACAAATGAAGCAATCCTGCAAAGACGACACCGACCCTGGACGACATCAGCCAGCGCTTTGAATGCGATATCTAACCTCGCGATGTGGTGCAACGGTTCTCCAATGTTGTCCATCACTGTTCGATAATGGACACGGTGGTGGATTTGGCGCAGATTGTACGGGTTCGGTGCCTTTGTGGCAGCTGACGCGGTACGTCCCGTTAGGGTGACTTGATGTGTTGGGATGTGCTGACTGACTGGTACTTCCCTGCTCTTCCCTTTCAACGACATTTCCTTCCTGCCTTCACCCCCGTCGGAATTTTGCACAATGGGACTTAACGTTCCGGTCGTGTCGTCCGTTCCCGTCTGCGCCCCACGTGCCGTCTTGATCCAAACTGTTCCTTTCGGAAACTGTTTACCACCCATGATCCCTGCTGTATCATCACGGACTCCATTGACCATCACTTCTTCATCACCGCTGATGTTGACGAAGTAGTTCTCAGCGTTCTCGCCAGGGCGCAGCTTCAATTTTTCGGGTCTGCTCTTCTCGATCTCCTTGATCGCCTTCATCGCCCGATCGTAGATCGCCAAACCTCTTTGATCGCCACCCTCTTAGCCCGCTCCAGATCAGTGACATCGGTTTTTGGCGGCCGATTGGCGTCGTCATTGACGAGCCATGCTTCATAGACACGACACGCACTCCCGTGCAGCGCGCGCGCTCGGTGATCCGCGATTGGCCTTTTCCGAACTTGATACCGCTTCCCGTCAATGTTGACGAGGAAGAAGTCTGCGCCTTTCGGCATTCTCATTGTTGGGTCCAGACCGAGTGCGGTTTGATCCGCGAACGCGAAGAAGGCAAATGTCCGGAATAGGCGTTTGCGTTCCTGTATTTGCAATCAACGCTACGTTCGCGCGTTGTGCGACAAGTACGCACCATCTGCGTGTCAAACCCCATGCTGACGAGCATCGCGGAGCGAGTCGCTACCCACAGACGCGCTTCTGTTTGCTCAATGGTCATACCGACCGCGAACCGACGATTGACATTCTCCCACAACATATGTTGCAGGTCCCAGATGATTTGCTTGGTGTTCTGGACAACATGTCAGACGTTCAATTGGGAAACCGGTGAACCCAGTTCGGCGCACCTTGATACCCATGAGCCCACCCAGATCCTTCACATTCGCATTCTTGTCGTACGCCGAAAACAGGTCGACCCACACGTACCGCTCCCCGTCCCAGTCGATCATGAGAGACCTGTCCCCGTCCTTCGGATTCCCTCCATCAGGTCTGGTTGAGTCCTTCAGGGTGGAGTTGGTATTTTTCGGCCGGAGCAGAGGTCGCCCCTCTGAGCTTCCTGGCCACCTCTCACAGGTCTGGACGACCACCGCGTGTAGAGCGACATAAGCTTCAAAAACTTCCCTGCCCACAATCGATGTCCCACCTTCCGTAACTAGTAAGCGTGGAAGGTCCCATTCCTTACCTCTGAGAAATGGATGACTATCCGACAGCTGCTCTACCAATGCAGCTACGCATTCGGGCAAGGGTAAGGTCGACTCCATACGTTCGTTCGGGATGAGCAGGAGACGGATGGACTCGAACATGACCTCGCTTGCCTTCAACCTAAACGTTGAACGTGTGAATTTGGAGTTCGAGGTGGTGTTCGCGATTCCCTTGTCTGGTGTGGTAGGTGCCTGGGGGGTGGTGGTTTGAAGAGGGGATTGGGAGCCATGCCGAGAGAAACAAGAGAGAGAAAGAGGAGCGGTAAGTACAGGGACGACTGACCGTCATTCGGTGCGTGTATATATTCCTTAGACCGCTAGCGCCTAACTTTTGTCTGGCAAGTCTATGCACACGTATCACCTAGTTGGGGACAATAAATAAATAATTCCATCCCAAGAAAACATGTAGCAATACGACGCGTTCTGTTGCAACATGCTACAAAGCTATGCTACATTTTCCCGCATACTTCCTCTTTGAGGGAATTCTTTTGAGGGAAGGGGCTACAACGCGGATAAAGGGCGGGTGAGAGAGACGAGGGGGACAAGAGAAGACAAGAGTAGGTATCACAGGACATGACGGAAGTACGCATATGCACGCATATACGTACAATTTTCAGCTATGAGCTCCCTGACTGCATCCAGCTAATATTGGAACGCCCCCCTCCCCAGCGCTCCAAACATCACCTTCTCCCCCGGTCTCCCGTCCGACAAGAGCACAACCGCATACTTGCCACTAATTTTCCACCCGTCCTCGTCCCTATTCAGCCTATCCGCAACCTCTTCCGGAATGCCCACAACAACATCGCTCTTGATCGTGCGCAGTGAACAGACAGGCGGTGCTCCTGGTAGAGAGGCCATAGGACCTATAGCAATCGGGAAGGGAGTGGCTGGAGGAGCCTCGCAGTCGTATGTCAGCTTGCGGTGGTTCAGGTCTCCTTTGAAGATAACGAGATCCGATTTTGACAGATGGAGGAATACGTCCGGCGCCTCGGTCGCCAGGTCCCAGTAGGTGTAGCCCGTGCACCAAAACGGGTGTTGCTCGTATATCCATTTCCCGTCTCTCTCGTACTGCTTCCACCGGTTACCAAGCAGGCGGAGAGTGTCCATCTCCTCGTCTGACGCTTCGGGGAACAGCTGGCCATAGATCATAGTATTCAACAACCAGTCCCAGTCTTTGCGCGTGACGTCACTGACGAACCAGGCAAAGCGCTTTCCGTGGAACCGGATCTGTTTCGCCAGGCCGGACTGGATGAGCCAGTCAGCGTAGACACAGTCGCAGTACAGCTCGAACCCGGCATTGTCGAGTACGAAATCGATGCGGCCGTCGGGCTTGGCTCCGATCCGCTTGACGGTCTCCCATAGTCGGGGAAGGTCGTTCCCGAGGATGTTCTTCTCCGTGGCGGCGAGATGGTCCCCACCTGTAGACTGGAGCTTCTTGATGTCCTCTTCGGTCATCTGTTGGGTGAAGAGGTTAGCAAGGCTCATACATGCGAATACGCGCAGGGCTCACGTTAATAAGCAAAGAAAGGTCGGTCGAGTTCCCCCAGAGGCAGACCTGGGTAAGCTCATGGAACATCAAGCGGACCGCTTCCGTCTGCTTTGCCTCGTCCAAGCCCTTCGCCGGCGTTTCCCAAGGCTTAGCAAACCTTGTGGAGAGCTCAAACACGGCCTTGCTCGAGCGGGAGAACGTGTCGCACTAGCATTCGTGTCAGTTGCCCATACACACCCGCAAGCAGATGCACTCACCTTCTGGCGAAAGAACACATCGTACTCCTTCCAGTACTTGCTTATACTGAAGCACTCATGCAGCCTCCTATACTTGTACGCCTCCGCAAACAGCCATGGAGCATTCATGAAATCCTTCCCCTGGAAGAACTGTGCGATCTCCTTATTCCAGAGAGGGATATCTCCTTCTCCATCATCGATTATCGGGCGCAGCTTCGTGTTTCCAGTCAGGTCGACCATCAGATCCTGCATCCTCGATATAGCCTCGACGAGATCGACGATGCGGTCCTCGTCACTCTGCTCATTGAGGGTACGCACGACGTCGTCGATCGCCTTGCCGAGTATGGTAGGCAAGCGGTGGCCCATCGTCGCGTGGGCAAAGGAGAACTCGTGGTACCCGCGGTAAGCGGGCCAGGGAGGGTTGTTAGGGTCGATACGGGAGGGAGTGCGGGGTTGTTTACCTGGAGAGTGGGTGAAGTGCTGTGGACGAGGAGGGAGCTCGCCTAGGGAGAGAGTGGTCTGTTTTGGAGGGTTGGAAGGGATGACTGATGTAGGGGGCTTGCTGGGCATTCCCTGTGCCTGAGGGAGAAGGAGACCGTTTGTGCCTGTCATTGATGCGGTTGAGATGGGTGCCATTGGGTGTGTGTGAGGGGGGAGGAAAGAGAGATGAGTGACGAATGAAACTGGGGGCGCTGCTGCCTCTTTATACCCCCCCATCGCCTCCCCCCTTGCCGTTGAATGACCCGATCGGTGCCCTAATTCGGTAATGAAGGAAGAGAATGAGTGACTGTCTCACATCGACAAGTCTCATCAAAACTTCGATCCCTCGATCAGTCAGGGAAGCGGATTAACAGACATGAACAGTGACGTCCTTTCTCACACTGACAAAAGGTGTATGATGACATCCATCCCTGCCATCCTTTACACCCTCTCATCTCCCCTCAATCCCCGTTCTCCCCCCTTCCCACTCCCATTAATAATCGCCCCATCTTCGAACTCCCATATTTCCACCTTCCCACCTTCCCGCTTCCCTCTCCCTACTTCTTCTTCCAGAACCAGCACATCACGTACCCTCCAGTAGCCGCAACCCCCGGTATGTAAGCCAACGGCATCCACCTTCCTCGCGGCCGATAGCGGCACCCGGCCGTCTCTAGTTGCCAGCAACGACCCCATCCCATCCCCCCAGCTGCCAGAAAGGGAAACCCAGTGGTGCCGAGCCGCACCGCACTTCATGAACTGCTGACCGAGTACAATCCGATCCGAATTTCGATCCTATACCTCGAGCGCAGGTGGGAAATCGAGGGTCCCTCCCTCCCTTCCCTTCTAGGCTGCTACCCTGCCTTTTCCCAGTGCCTGTGTTGATAGGCAAAATTTGAGGGAAACGCAGAGACACTCATGGCAGAAGTTCGTGATCCCATGACGTCACTGCTTGTGTAACTCACGGAGGCAATCTGTTGTTGTGCCCGATTTGACCCGGCATGTTGGTGGTGTGCGTGAGTGAAGTGAGTGAATGGGTTCTATCTTATCCACGTAACAGAGAAGGGTATATACACGAACGGTAATCCCAATAATCAGTACGAGTACTAATGTCTCAATGCACCGATGGACAGTACCCGATCACCAATAACATCCAAAATATTAGACGTCATTGTCGTCATACACACTTCCACCAAACCTTCCCTTCCACTTCCACGCGAACTTCTACTTCTTAGCATGACCGTCCATACCGCCATTTCACTTCACTTGACACGAAACGGTGACGCACTCCTTACCTAGTCACACTTCCAATCGCTCGATACCCTCCCTCCTGCTCACGACCCCTAAGCCTTAACCAACCTCCACACCCCTCCCACCCTCTCAGCCCACCCTTCACCCCAAACCGCCTCCCCCAACCCAGCCACAAACTCCCAGCTGCTGACCAGACTCCTAATGGGATAGTCCACCGCCCGAGGGATAGGCGTCCTGATCCAGGAGAAGTACCGGTCTTGGATTACGGATTTGGGGTCGCATAGGGATTGAAGACCTTCTGGACCGGAGAAACGGCCGAATCCGCTTGATTTCACTCCTCCGAAGGGAAGGTCTTGATTCAGCTGCCAACAAGTAAACAAGTCAGCCAGGTAACAGAGCGTAGCGCAATGCACGCACGTAGAACACCCCGAAATCATTCACAGCGACCATCCCGCACCTCAACGCCCTCACCACCCTCTCACATTCCCTCCTATCGTTCCCAAAGACGCTCGCTCCCAGTCCATACGTACACCCGTTCGCCAACCTCACCGCCTCCTCCCACCCACCCTCATACCTCATCACTACCATCACAGGGCCGAACACTTCCAGTCTAGCGATATCCATCTCTTCCGTAACGTTGGCGATCACTGTAGGCTCGAACCATGCCCCTCCTGGTGCGTAAGGGTGGGAAACGACGTTCCCCCCAGTGAGGACCTCCGCGCCTTCTTCCCTTGCGCGAGCCACTATGCGGGCTATACGCTCAGCATGCGCGTGCGAGATGAGAGAACCGACATCAATGGTCGATACCCAGCCTTCGGGGGTCGAGTTGAGCACGCTCCCCATACGCAGCTTGCGGACTCGATCTAGCATGAGCGAGAGGAACTGGTCGTAGATGCTTGAGTGGACGATGAAGCGTTCGATACCGATACAGTTTTGGCCCATGGATTGGCTGTGGTGTGATTAGTGGGTGCAAGAGGGGAAGGGGGGAAGGGAGACGCACAAGACACCACGCATCCAGTGGGAGCTGAACGCTTTCAGGTCCGCACTAGGGAGGAGGATCGCCGCGTCCTTTCCTATTTCCTATTAATCCCTTCGTACCAGCATACGTACGGGGAAGACGCGCACCTCCAAGTTCCAAAGTCACAGGTGTCAAGTTATCCGCAGCAGCGATCAGCACCTTCCTTCCCACCTCCTCACTCCCTATAAACGTAATATGCCTCACGACCGGACTCCGGGTAAGCGTCTCCACCGTTTCCGGATAGGCGAGCACGAGCTGTACGACATCCGGATCGTGCCCGCACGCTTGTAGGCATTGACGGACGGCACCGATCACCCAGGTTGAGGACCAGGCGACTTGCTCGCTCGCTTTGAGTAGGATGGCGTTGCCTGCGAAGAGAGCGGCGATGATTGGTCCTAGGGCGTTGTGGATCGCTGTGCCCTGCGGGGTCAGTAGGCTGACCAGAAGCTGGAGAGGGGAAAGAGAGGGCGCACGATAGTTCCAGGAAACGACAGCGGCGACAACCCCTTTCGGCTCGTAATAGACCTGCAGAGTTGAGCATACACACGCACTCGGGAATGCAAGTACCCACATGGGCCTTTTTGTGCATCAACAGCAGGGGAACACGTCTCCTCGACGGCCGCAGCTCCTTTTCCCCATACTTGATTACCCATTCCAGCTTAGCGCACGTAGTCAGGATCTCCCCAAAAGCAGCGTCGATCACTGTTCCCCCCGGCGCCGGGGGCATCCATCAGCCCACATTGCTTCGCTTCCCTCGGATCACGCACTCGTCTTGCCCGTATCACGACACGCGACCCTAGCGATCCCCTCGCTATTCTCCAACACCCAAGCAAGCAAGCTCCGCATCACTCTCCGTCTTTGGTCGAACGTGCTCTGTGACCAGGTGCGCTGGGACTCCCGGGCGAGGGAGATACGTTCTGCTATTTGGAGTTGGTTGAGTGAGGGGAGGGTGCTGATGTGTAGGGAGGTGGAGGGGTCGAAGCAGGTTCTGTCGTTTCCCGTCGTTAGTAGGGGAGACGGATGGAGGGTGGGAGGGAGGGAGGGACGCGGGGGGGCGTACATGTACTCTACCCCAGGTTCGTGCTCTGCAGGCAGGAGAGCTGGGTCCTCAAGATGACTCTTCAGAGTGGGGTTCAGGATGGTCGTCCCTTCGTAGTTCAAAAACGATTGCTGTTCTCCGTCAGCCACGGCTCCCATCCCACCAGCCTCCCACTCCCACGCATCACACGCATACGCATAGGGTAGGCTCGCAAACGCACCTCAGGAGCAGCCCACTCAAACTTGACACTCTTTTTCCGATTCCAGTCATGTCGTCGCACGACGATAAGTATGCCGGAGATGATGAATCCCAGCAGAGCGGTGAGGAGCATTGATGGTGAGGCGGACATAGACATGGGGTATAGGTCGCCGCTGTGCGCTTTCATCGTTGCTGTACTGTACAGAATGAAGACGGGAGATGGGGAGGACGGTCCGTTTTCCGTTGATTGTTGACCTCACGTGGCACGCGGTTGACGCGGTGCCGAATTTCTGAGAAGACCCTGACCAGTCAGCGGAATTTGTCACGGGAAATCCTTCTCACACCGCTCTTCAACTTCCCCTTCTCTACACCAGTACTAGTACGCAACTCCTCGGCTGACAACATCTACGCAGGCAGTACCAAGGGGAAGAATACAGGTCTGACGACGCTAGCTTTTCTCTCTTGACAAATCCATCTATGCATACCCATGGTGGGCACGGGAATACCACCCTTGACAACGTTAGTAGAATGCGCTTTGTCATCCGCCTGTCCACCTGTGTGCGAATCTCCATCTCACACAAATGTCCATCCCCCTACCTTTCGGAGGGCTCATGAACCCCCCACGCTCCACCTCGTGGGACGATCCAGCCGATTCAATATCCTGTTATATCAAAGCCGATAATGACCTTATTGGAATCAGAGTTTGATGCTTTCGCACTGCTTATCTCCGAAATTACATCTCCTTTCCCCAAACGGGGGACGGCTAGGTGGTACACTCATGAGCTCGGCAGCCCCCTCCAGGATCTGACAACTGCGCTGATGCCTTTGAGCATTTGCCCATCCTCGGCTCTCTAATCTCTGACAAGGAGTTGCATGCTGTGTCTGGTAGCCCGGATGACCGGCCAGCGACTGCGGCTGGAAATGTATAAGTATGGACGGACCAGACTCCTGCGAGAAAAAAACTGGATTTCCCGCAGCGAGAACATGAATCTGGAAACTACGGTTCTTGTCACGGGCGCTAACGGGTTTCTTGGAGCTGCCGTTGTGCTGGAACTGCTTGCCCGAGGCTTCAGAGTCAAAGGTGTTGTGGTGCGTCTCTCTATTTGCTTGTAGCGCTTCAGCCCCCACTAATGGTGAGCAGACCTCCCAAGAAAAAGCAGACGCCTTCCTCCGCCAGTATCCTCAGCATGGAAACAACCTTCACTTTTGCGTTATTTCCGACCTTACAGACGAATTCGCCTTCCTGGAAGAGACCGCCGACGTGGACTATATCGTCCATACTGCGTCTCCATTCACGCTCGATTTCCGGGACAACGTTAAAGACTGTTTGAAGCCAGCTGTAGATAGAACACTCACGATCCTGCGCGTGGCCTCTCAGCGTCCGGCTATCAAGCACGTCGTCATCACGAGCAGCCAGGCCGCCGTCAGTAACATGAACAACCGGCTCGGAGCCGGGCTAGTCTACACCGAGAACACCTGGAACCCAGTGACATGGGAAGAAGCTGCCAGCTCTCCTGACCCGCGGTTCGTCTACCGCGCATCAAAGTTGTTTGCGGAACGCGCTGCATGAGAGTACGTGGAGCAGCATAAACCCCATTTCGGGATAACGACTTTCTGCCCACCCTGGATATTCGGCTCACTGATGCAGCCGATAGAGAGCTTGGAAACGCTTGACAAGTCGGCCGCATATGTATGGAACATGATTTCCAAGGGCGAAAGCGTGATCCCGCCGACTGTGTTGCCCCTCCTGGTCGACGTCCGGGATTTATGAGTCCAATTACTCTGGCCGAGGATAGATGCTGACGCTCACGGTGGGAAGGGCGCAGCTACACGCCGACGCGCTCGTCAACCCCAAAGCTAAGAATCAGCGGTATCTCGTAGCTGGCGAAAGTGCATGGAACGAAGACATCGTCTACCCCTTCAAAAAGGCATACCCAGAGCACGCTTCCCGTGCTGCTAAGGGCCCATATCGGGAACCAGCAGCACATTACGAAATAGACACGACCAAGGTTGAGCGTGATTTTGCTATTGAGTGGACGCCGTTGAAGAAGTCTGTTACGGATATGGCGAAGGTGCTGTTCGAGAAGGAGCGGGAACTCGCAGGACGCGCTTAAGCGTGGTATGTATTGATAGAATCCATATTGATGTACTTTATACAGTCGCTATAGTCGTAGTCGTATTTAATTGCCCCTTATCTACCATTCCCAAACAGCACCGTCGTCTCCCCTCCAGAAACTGCCCTCCCAAGGCTTATGATCCTTCGACACCTTCCTCACCAGCTCTTCGTCGATCTCGACGCCTAGCCCGGAACCGAGGGGGGCCTTGATCATCCCGTCCACGACCTTGAACACGTCGGGGTTCTTGACGTAGGTGAGGAGGTCAGCACCAACGTTATAGTGGATCTTCCAGGACATCTCCTGGATGACGAACTACGCAGCGCATAAGCATAAGTACGACTTAAGAGAGTGTCGCGGTACTCACATTAGGAACAGTAAGATCCATCGCGATACTCGCCGCCAGCGCGATAGGTCCGTTCGGGCAATGCGGCGCAAACCCGACGTCAAAGGCCTCCGCAAGGATGGCGATCCTCCGCGTCTCGCTGATTCCGCCCGCGTGGCTTACGTCAGGCTGGACGATGTCGACTGCGCCTTGCTCGAGGTAGGGGCGGAAATCTTGCCGCGTAAAGAGGCGTTCGCCGAGGGCGATGGGTACACTGGTGTGACGAGCGATTGCAGCGATCTCCGGGATGAAGCCAGGAAGGAGTGGCTCTTCAATGAAGAGCGGTCCATGTGGTTCCAACAGGGTAGCTAGCTGCTTTGCCATCGGGCGGTGAACCTGAAAAGGGTGTCAGTCATTGAAGGAAGGCTTGTAGTCGTAGTTCCTCGCACACGGCCATGAAAGTCCACCCCAGCATCCAAACCCTGAGCTCTTACTGCCTTGAGCCGGTCAACGCTCGCTTGTAGCTTGGCGGGAGAGTCGAGGCGCGCCAGAGCTTCTGTTGCATTCATCTTGACTGCCTTGAAGCCAGCCTGCTTCTTCTCAATTGCCTGCGCTGCGACATCGTCTGGGCGATCGCCCCCAATCCAGCACTTGTGACAGTTAACGAACGGTTCGGATAAAACTGAGATATAACCGCACATAGACCTGAACACGCTCACGTACGAGTCCTCCCAGAAGACTCCATACCGGTACCCCGAGCCGTTTGCCTTTGAGGTCCCACAGGGCGATGTCAATGCCCGCGATCGCGGACATGAGTACTTCCCCGCCGCGGTAGAAGCCGGTCCTGTACGCGGCTTGCCTGGGAACGTGTCAGCCTGGTCGATGATGGACGAATGCAGCGCACCAGAGATCTTCGATGTTGTCCGTCGGCCATCCGGTGTACAGACGGATGAGATGCGACAGTGCACCCTCTACTGCCTCGTCGTGACTTGGAAGAATGAGCGAGATGTGAGTGGAGGTCGAAAGCAAGACGTACCACTCGAGCGTCGCTTCACCCCACCCAACATACCCTCCAGTGCTCTCAATACGCACGAACATCCAGCGAGGCGGCACGCGAAAGTACTCGATCTTCTTGATCCTGTCCTTGCAGGGCGAGAAGAGTGCCTCACCAACAAAGTCGCGCTCGCCAAAGGTGTGCAGGATCTGGTTACCTTTCGACATCTCTTGTTACTGTTGATTGGCAGACGTTGACCAAGATGGACGTTGCAGAAAGAGGACGCAGAGAGGTAGGCATTGAGTGGATGAGGTGGACAATATCATGTGGGTGGACGGTCCGAATCAAAGTCGGAGCGAGGTCCGACTGAGGGTCGACCAGGGTCAATGCCGACCCTCGGCCTAAAGTTGTCCCAGCCTGGGGAAGAGATATCGAAATGCATATTATTAGATTCAACCATTAATTTTGAAGTAGTACAGGGTTAGTAGGGGGTAAGTCTGTTACAAATGGTCAGCAGCCTTCTGATCTTGAGCTACAAGAATATTTGGACTGAGAGAAGTAATCCAGTTCGGACGTCGCGGAGACAAGAGCTTATTGCAGGGGTCTGAGCAAACTGAATACCTCTATTTAGAATGGTGTTATGCTCATCAGACGGTGTAGCCTTGAACGTTGCCTCGATAATGGATCGTGTACTTCATCTTGAATAGCGTCAGTGGTGACGCTCAATTATCGAAATAAATTCCTGGGGTGCTTCCGCCATCTTCCACAAGTGCGACGTCTACATGCAATGTAGGAAGGACTGGCTGATCTCGTCTGAGGAACGCCGGGCGTGACAACAAATGTATACTGGGCGCGCTCTGCCTTGAATAAACAGAATACACCAAAGGAGGCGATCGAAATCAAAAACAATATGGATCATACTGGATTCGACCGTTGGGACGTGCTCGTGTCATGTCTTGCGCTTCGACGGGTTGACTGGGAAAGATCTGGAGACGATCCTATAACTGAAGATGGGGATGTCTTGAGACCTGAAATGCCGAGGTTCGAACGTGTCGACAGCCTGAACATCGACGGAGCTTCAGCGAGCAACAAGAATGCTCAAGGAAAGGGAGTTGTGAGAAGCTGTTCTGACAAGTTACACGATTGAAACGTGACATGTCACCAGTCAAACGCTCTCAGGCGTGCGGTTACATTGAATGCTTCTCCTAATCCATTGCTCGTCACAAAGAACGCAGAACGAGTCCAAAGTAAAGCTGGGAAAGACCGGATCAAATCTAGTCATCGAAGAGCATCGCAGCCACTTGATTCCCATACAGGGCAAGATGGTGGTCTTAACAAAGAATGTATCGCCACCATCAATGGGCCCAAGGTACATGTACACACACAGTGACGTCTGGTCCCGCTCGGTCGGCACACAACTCCGGCCCAGTGTAAGCACAGCAACCTCTGTCTTGTTCTTGTTCTCTATTTTATACCTTTGCGATTAAGCTAATCGATCTTCACCATGGTGCGTATGTGTGTGTGTCGTTGTTGGAATGGTTCTGATCGTTGGACAGGCGATTAGCAAGAAGTCGGGGAAGAAGGGCGGCGTCGCGCCAACCGTTGCGAAACCCGTGAAGAAGACAGCTGGGCAGCAGTTCGTCAAGGTATGTTCGGCCTTCTTCGTGGGTGAAACACATGCTTATTCTATCTGTAGGCAGACTGGAAGGAAGGATTCAAGAAGAAGCAGACAGGAGTCAGCGACATGACCCTGTTGACGACCATCTCGAATGAGGCCGTGAACGAGAACCTACAAAAGAGATGGCTAAACGGCGAGATCTACACATATATTGGTGCCGTACTGATCTCTGTTAATCCATTCCGAGGTATGTTTAATTTGTGGCTGTCGTATCTACCGTTTCTGACGGGTATCCAGACTTGGGTATCTATACGAAGGATGTCCTCCAGTCGTACAAGGGCAAGAATCGGCTAGAGATGCCACCTCACGTCTTCGCCATTGCCGAATCTGCCTACTACAACATGAGCGCATACAAGGAGAATCAATGCGTGATCATCACCGGCGAGTCAGGCGCTGGCAAGACCGAGGCAGCGAAGCAGATCATGGCATATATCGCCGCTGTTTCTGGAACAGGAGAGGGCGCGGATGGAGGACAACGGATTGGGGAGATTAAGGAGATGGTTCTTGCTACGAATCCGTTGCTGGAGAGCTTCGGGTGTGCGAAGACATTAAGGAACAATAACAGCAGTCGACATGTGCGTGCCTTCCATCCAGTAATATGCGGCGCATATACTAACCTGATTACAGGGAAAGTATCTCGAGATCATGTTCAACGAGAGAGGAGAACCTGTCGGAGCGCAAATCACAAACTACTTGCTGGAGAAGGGCCGAGTTGTTGGGCAGATCGATAACGAGCGTGATTTTCATATTTTCTATCAGTTCACGAAGGGAGCAAGCGATGAGCAACGAGGTCGGTTTAGCATTGACAAGCGATTGACCGGAGATTTACTGCTCTTTCAGAAATGTTCGGTTTGCAAGGGCCTGAGTCGTATGTCTATACCAGCCGAAGTAAATGCCTCGATGTACAAGGCATTAATGACGTGAAGGATTTTGCAGACACTATTGTATGTACCTCACGGTTACCGTGTATGAACATTCGCTCAGATCATCCTATCTCTAGAAAGCGATGGGTGTCATTGGACTCTCGCAGCAAGAGCAGACGGAAATCTTCCGCGTTCTCGCAATCGTTCTCTGGCTCGGGAATGTTCAATTTGAGGAGATGGATGATGGCAACGCGCGCATCGCTGATAAGGGTGTGACAGACTTCATCGGATACTTGATGCAGTGCGAGGGCGCTGCTGTTGAGAAGGTGCTTATCCAGAAGATCATGGAGACTCAAAGGGGTGGGCGGAGAGGTACGTGTATGCACCAAAAAACAGTACCATCCTGACATCTATATAGGCTCTGTATACGAGGTTCCTCTCAACCCCGCTCAGGCGAGTGCAGGACGCGATGCATTATCTAAAGCGCTATACAACAACCTGTTCGAATGGATCGTTCAGCGTGTCAACGTCTCTCTTGCACCACAGACCAGCCACTCACAGCTGATCGGTGTACTGGATATCTACGGTTTCGAAATCTTTGAAGGTGCGTGACCGTTTCCTGCATGGCCCAGATCTGACAAGCTTCCCCCGGTTAGATAACTCGTTCGAACAGCTTTGTATTAACTACGTCAACGAAAAGCTCCAGCAGATCTTCATCGAGCTGACTCTTAAGACCGAGCAAGAGGAGTACGTACGTGAGCAGATCAAATGGACCCCTATCAAGTACTTCAACAATAAGGTTGTCTGCGACCTGATCGAGGAACGCCGTCCGCCAGGAATCTTCGCCGCGCTCAACGATGCATGCGCTACTGCACACGCCGATCCCGCTGCTGCTGATCAGTCGTTCATTCAGCGCCTGTCTGTGCTCTCATCTAACCAACACTTCGAGTCTCGCGGAGACAAGTTCCTCGTGCGCCACTACGCCGGAGACGTGATGTACAACATCCCCGGTATGACAGACAAGAACAAGGACCAGCTCGTCAAAGACATACTGGACCTCATGGACAAGAGTGGGAACACCTTCCTCCACACGATATTTCCCGACCGCCCTGATCCTAACAGCAAGAAGCGCCCTCCTACAGCAGGTGATAGGATCAAGTCATCAGCCAGCGCCCTTGTGGAGAACCTGATGCGTGCTCAGCCGTCTTACATTCGCACGATCAAGCCGAACCAGAATCGCAGTTCGTCAGAATATGATGTCAAGGCCGTGCTCCATCAAATCAAGTACCTCGGTTTGCAGGAGAATATTCGCGTGCGCCGTGCGGGCTTCGCATACAGAAATACGTTCGAGAAGGTTGTTGAACGGTTCTATCTGTTGAGCAAGGCTACTAGCTATGCTGGTGACTATATCTGGCAGGGAGATCCCAAATCAGGTTGCGAGAAGATCTTAATTGATACTGGTATTGCGAAAGATGAGTGGCAGATGGGTGTCACGAAAGCATTCATCAAGAACCCGGAGACAGTGCGTTCGGAGCCCCTTTCACTCCGCCTTCTCTGACACCCCTTTCAGCTGTTCGCATTAGAGACTATGCGTGATCGCTACTGGCACAACATGGCCGCCCGCATCCAGCGCGCCTGGCGCAACTACTGGCGTTACAAGAACGAGTGTGCACGCCGCATCCAGCGCTTCTGGAAGAACAACAAGGAGGCCATTGTCTACGCGCAGGCGCGAGATTATGCTAACACGATCTTGGCTGGAAGGAAGGAGAGGAGGCGAATGTCCATTTTGGGAAGCAGGAAGTTCTTGGGCGATTATCTTGATGTAGGCAAAGCCGATCCCTTGATGTTGAAAGGATCTGCCGGTCTTGCATGTGAGTACGATCTGCAGGTTCTGTTCATCATGTGCTGAGAGCTCTCAGCTGGCGAGACTGTTGCCTTTAGCTGTCGTGCAGAAGTTCTCATCTCCAAATTTGGGCGCACTAGCAAGCTTACTCCTCGATTCCTCGTTCTTGTAAGCAGAGTCTCCACTTTAGATAGTGCTTACTCCTGACGATCCTTCAGACTGACAAGGCGGTGTACATTCTTGCTGCTGTCGCTCATGACGGACAACCCGTCGTACAGTTGCAGCGGAAAATGCCACTTGTTACGATAAAGAGCGTCTCACTGTCGAACCTGCGGGATGACTGGTTTGTGCGTGCCTCTGCAATGCTGTGTGGAGAGGTGTTTATGTCTCTGCAGGCACTCAACGGCCCCATCTCGGATGAGGGCGACCCTCTCATGACATGTGTACTGAAGACCGAGTTTGTCGCCGATCTCGTCAAGCTCAGCAATGGAAGCATGAACGTCCACATCGGTCCGACCATCGAGTACAACCAGAAGAAGGACAAGAAACGAGTGATCAAGTTCGTGAAGGATGAAAACTCGCGTGGTGATCCCTATAAGAGCCAAACCGTCTCTGTTACCACTGGCGAACCAACCAATAGCGGTGCGCATGCTTTCCATTCTAGGTTACCTGGTCTGATTCATCTCCAGTGCCCCGGCCTCTGCCCAAGCCCAAACCAGGGCAAGTACGTCCGATCACGTCCGGCAAGTTGCTCAAGGCTGGTGGCCCCTCGGTGAGTACCCCGCATTTGGTGACTTGCTGTCCTTTGACATGTTGAACAGTCGAAGCCATCCTCCACATCAAAGCCCAAGCCACAAGCGCTTCCTGGACACAGTGTTCCTATAGCATCTGTCAAGCCTGTCATACCTGTAGCTGTCAGTGCCGCTGCACAGCCTGCAAGCACTTCAGCTGTCAAGCGACACTCGATGGCTCCGCCTCCCCCGCCGCCTCCTCCTCCTGTGGCTACCGCTCCAGAGGTGCCGATGTATAAGGCGCTGTTCGACTTTACGGGTCAAGAAGGGGAAATGTCATTGAAGAAGGGCGCTTTGGTCGAGGTAGAGGAGAAGGACGACAACGGTGCGTCCCTAATGCTACATCACAGCAACATCTGTTAATCCATGACAGGCTGGTGGCTCGTCAAGCTCAACGGCAAGGAAGGCTGGGCGCCGTCCAACTACCTCGAACTTGTCCCTCCCAAGTCAAAAGCCCCACCTACCCCGCCCGCGCCCGCTCGCCGCCCTCCTCCAGCAGCACCTCAAGCAGTTCCAGTCGCAGCATATATCCCCGCTGCCCCCAAGCCCCCGCCTGCACCGGCCATGCCTACGCAGAACGGACTTCCGAGCGGGATGAATCCTGCAGCAGCGGCGATCAAGGCTGCTGCTGCAGGGGGAGGGTTAGGCAAGCCATCGGGAATGACCCCTGCGGCAGCGGCGATTAAAGCTGCCGCAGCAGGGCGAGACGGAGCAACCGGAGGGTTAAAGCATGTCAAGCCACCAACGGCACCCACAGTGCCCACAGTGCCCACAGTGCCCAAAGTGCCCAAAGCGCCCGGTCCGCCTGTAGCAACCAAGCCCAAGCCCGCTCTTGCCCCTAAACCAGGTGCACCTCCAGTAGCGACCAAGCCTCCCGTACCGGGAGGTATCCCTAAGCCTCCCCCTCCCCCGCCTATGCCAGGGCAGGTGAAGAAGCCTGCGGGTGCTGTAGGGCAGATGGATTTGGCTGCGGCGTTACAGAGACGGGCGCAGAGAATTGCGGATGATGATTGAGTGTTATCAGGAGTTCTTATGGGTGGTAGTGAGAGGATGGCGTGTAATGGAAGATAGAGGCTGTATCATTTTGGAATTGTAAACATTGGTTTCCTGTTGGACTGAGCACTAATGCCGGACGAGCGCTTATTACACCGGTGGAGGCTTACATGAGCGGACCCTGTAATGTACCGGCCAATGTCGGGCGCTCTCCACCAGGGTCTCACACCGTTTGACTGGAATGCATTAGCTGTTAGCAGCATAAATAGAAACATTTTGTAAGTTTACTCTGATGACTCGATATTCACCATACTCACTCTAACAGATAACATGTCCTCACGCTCTCTCTCTCTTCCACTCCCAGTTCCCCCTTCATCACCAACTCAACGACCGATGTCCGACACTTCCATCCTCGCTCGCATCCTCCTCTTCTGCCGCGCACTCCCCCTCTCCATATCCCAAACCCGCCAGCGACTAATCAAGCAATTCCTTCAGATCCCGCTCGTAGTGCTCAGCATGCTCGTCTTTATCTGGTGCATAAATCTCTTCACCTGTATGACCCCGTCCCTTCCTTACTTTCGTACTTCTAACACCACCCAGCCAAACTTCCATTCTCTTTTCCAGCAAGCGTGATGTCTATGCTCATCATCTTCTTTCTTCTCCTTCTCTCATCAGCTACCCTCGGTCGAGCACGCACCAACATCCCCCTGCAATACCTCGAGCCCGCCAGTGACTTCCTCCTGAAATGGATCTCCGTGCGTCCTTCCCCATTCCACTAAATCCAAGCCGCTGATGCTGACATGAGCAGATGTTCTTCTGCCCGAGTTTTGTACTGCTCCCCGTGGAAGAGTCCTCCGTGTCGATAGGGAGCATCGAGTTGGTCAAGATTGTACTCCTGTTCTTTGTCAGCTTTTTCCTGTTTATTGTTCTGGGTGCGTCCCTCCTTCCTCTACTGTGCGGCACGGGACCAAGAAGAGAGCTCATCTCAGTGCCAGCATGGGCGATTGTGACCCTGCTCACTTTCATCTCCCCGTTCAAGTCCCGCGAGAAAGCAGACCAAGACGCAGACGACGGGATAGGACTCGGGGACCCAATCCCCGACTCTCCTCCTCCTGAGCCTACGTCGGGAGAGGCATACGAACTCTCCACCTTCCGAGCACAAGAAGAGCACTCTATGTCTCTCGGTTCATTCCCATCTCCCAATCCAGGCCGCACGGAAACTCCTGTCCCCCCCTCCCCTGCCCTATCCCGCACTCCTACTCTCCCCCGCCCTGCAGCTGCTGCGATAAGAAAACATCACGGTGTTCCCTCCCGCTCCACCCCCGACTTAGGAGCCGACGAAGCTGCGCTTGAAAGTCCCCTGAGCGGGAGTAGGAAAGGGAGCATGTACGACCTACGTCAGGATCGGTGGGAGGGGACTCCCCGCACCCTCTCAAGGAGTCAAAGTCAAGCAACGCTGGTCCCCTCAACTCCCAACTCCCACCCCAACGTCAACCCCAACGCTCCCAAGCCCAGCTTCTCCCATAATATACTCCCCTCTGTGCCTCCAACAGCAGAACAACAACTAGCCGCCCGTCTCTCCCCCTGGCTCCCAACCCTCTTCTATAGTCTCATGTTCCTCCTCGGCCTGCCCCTCTTCTACTTGACCCCGCACACCACCCCCGGCCCTTCCCTCCCCCTCTTCCTCTCCCTGAACGTCCTCTCATTCCTCTTCTCAGTCCTCCTCGTCCCGGCCCGTATCCGTCGGTTCCTCCACCCGATCCTCACCTGCTCCCTCCTCACGGCGCTCGGGATCTGGGCACTAGGAGCCGTAAGAGGCTGGACTATCCAGCAGAGCCTGGGTGCGTACAGCACCGGAAGTAGGTATTTGGTGCTCTTTGACCCTACGCGGAGGGGGAAGGTAGCACCTCCTGGAGCGGGGGACGTGTTATACTCCATGCTAGACGCGAGTATCGTCAGTCTCGCAATCCCAATGTACCGCTATCGCGGGGAACTGGTACGTTCAACATACGAGTTCTGATGGAGGATGCATCTATCTGACAGGGAACAGAAATGTCATGCGTTTGAGATGTTCAGCACAACAATACCCCTTGCCGTGCTGAGCCTGTTTATCTACCCTCTCGTGGGACGGGCACTAAAGCTGGCCCCGTCCCGCGGCCTCGCCTTCGCGGCTCGTAGCGTGCGCCCTCCCTCTTCCCCGCTCATGCCCCGCTAACGGGACACGAGCAGGTAACGACCCCCATGGCGATTCCTCTCGAAGCCTCATTACACGGCGATCCCGGCCTAACAGTGATCTTCTGTATCCTCACCGGCGTGCTCGGTGCCCTTGCCGGACCCTCCCTGCTCCGCCTCCTAAGGGTGAAACCAGAAGACTATATAACCATAGGTATCGTGCTGGGCTGTACAGCGAGCGCGATCAGTACTGCTGCTCTGCTGGGGGAGAACCCGAGGGCGGCGGCGATTAGCAGTTTGGCGTTCGTCTTGTATGGAGTTGCATGCGTGGGTTTGACGGCAGTGCCGCAGGTGGTCAGTCCGGCTGGTGAAATTGTAGTGGAATGGGGAGAGCTGACCTTTGCACAGGTGCAGGTAATGCAGACGTTGGCGGGGATGTGAGCCAGTGAAATCAAATTCGTATGGAGGTACAGTGCATGTCACCACCATCTGGCTCTCGTCCTGTCTACTTATTGTCATCTTGTATCCCGCAAATGTAGCATCGTGTACTTGGAACTAACAATCTAGTAATCTAGTAATCTGGATCGTAGTATGTTAGTCACCGGCGCACATATCCCGTCAACCACGCCGGTGCAGAACTTACGATTATCAGGAGATCGGTCAGGTCAAATATGTAAGGTCTCTAGTCCCGGTGAGGTAGAATAGATGTTCGGAAAGCGGGTCAGAAAGATGTTCGGCGAGTCAATCTGGCAGAACGGTGTTCGTATTTGCTCGTTCTTTCTTAGAGTTTGGATGTATGGCACGGTGAGATGAGAGGATCGACATGACTTGTTGATGGGTTGATGGGTGATAAGGAGACGACAGGCGGAGGGATGGAATGGGAAGGTAGCCTTCTTCCGAACCGGAGCCCAGATGGATTCCTTCGAGTCTTGCGAAGATAGCTTGAATATTGCAGAGTATTTGGGGGGTGACGTACATTTCATGGCCGTACAAGGGCGGCAAAGGGGGGGGTATGTTTTGCGCTCAGAGAACGATGGATCAGTGAACGACTCCCCGTTTTAGAGGTTTAGGGGCAATACTGTATCTCTCAGAAAGCTTGTTTGATATCGCACCGATCGTTTAGCGATCTCGTGTCCGATCAATGGGGAGTAAATACCGTGCTAACACAAGCCCAATGAAAGAGAACATACGGACAGACCACAGGCGAAACAGCTGCTGACCTTTTCACTAGTTCATGAATCATTAGGGCCAGGAGTGTAGGCAGGTAATGGTAGTAAACAAGACGCATTAGTCCGGACCGAAAAGTTTGCACTATCCGTCCGGTCCCTAGCTTATGTAAGCAGGTACTGTACAGTACCTGTAGGTGTGTGTCGATATGCACACCCTCTACTATATGCCAACACTCCCCCTCAGGCCAGAGCTAAGCCAAGGTCAGAAACAAAACCTATGAACTTGTGCCTTGTAAGAGCCTTTGTCAGAACATCCACTACCATCTCAGCCATTGGGCAATACTCAAGTATGAGTGTCTTGTCCTCAACCTTGTCTCAAAAGAAATGGTTCTGGATGTCAAAATGCTTTGTCCTTGCATGAAACTGTTGATCCAGAGAGAGAGCAATAGCAGCTTCATTATCACAGTAAAGAATGCTGGGCTTGGTTTGTCTGAAACCAAGATTAGATAGAAGTTGTTGAAGCCAAACTATGTGACAAGAGGCAAGGTTGGCTGCTGTGAATTCAGCTTTGCATGTTGAAAGAGCAGTTAAAGTTTGTTTCTTGGAGGTCCAAGAGATAGTGCCTCCAGCAAGAAGAAACAAGTTGCCAGATATAGACTTTCAATCATCTTGATCAGATGCCCAATCTGCATCAGAAAAGGTAGTGAACATTGTAGTGTATTCACCAGGTCCACCATATACAAGAGAGTAGTTGTGTGTTCCAGATAGGTACCATAACACATCCTTAACTGCTGTCCAGTGCATAGCCAAAGAGTTTGCTGTGTACTGACTCAGTGTCTGACATGCATAGGCAATGTCTGGTCAAGTGCTGATAGCTGCATACATGAGAGAACCAATTGCTGTAGCATATTGTTGTTGATCAACTGCTGCACCAGTATTCTTCTCAAGCTTGACATTCAGATCCAGTGGTGTTGAGACTGGATTGGCATTCTCCATCCAAAAGTGCTTCAGGATATTATTGATATAGCTGCTTTGGGATAAAGCTGTACTCCCATCAGGGTTGTGGGATATCTTGATCCCAACAAGGTATCATGGATTTGAAGATGGACCAAAGGCAATCAAGTACTATGATAAGAGGACTTGGCAAGTGAAGACCTCTCTGTTAGGGCAACACAGGCTGACTAAGTCTGCTCACCTAAGAGTGCCAAGAGTCTAAGCAGGCAACAAGGAAGTGGAGTAGACCTGATGACTAAGACCTATCTACAGTATAGGTACCTGTGGATGATCCTAAGAGACCAAGTCTGAAGAGACAGTCCCCAGGCAGAGTAGGCCTTATATTTATACCTCTGTGGTGGAACCTGCTAGAACATCTTGCTTACTCAGCCTAGTCAGGTGATCAGGTCATATGAGGTCATGCACAGCCATGCACAGCAGGTCACCTGACCATCCAATCCTTCCAGCAGGTTCCAGCACATGCCAAGATATACCAGCTACTTCCATGT
>NW_024467204.1:1151554-1155581 GCF_000292625.1 Dacryopinax primogenitus | reverse complement strand
AAACGCTTTCCGTTGCGCCATAACGCTGGCCATGACCTCGAGTCGATCTTTTGGATCGCTATCTTCCTGTTATACAACTCCGTGGTGGACGACGAGGACCCCGGGGAACACGCCGTGGAGCAAAGGAAGAGACGAGATGAAATCTTCGACTCTGAATACCGCAAGGTAGTCTTCGGTGCAGGTGACGAGCTGTACCAAGACATGACTGAACATTTCGACGGCCCTATTCTCAAAGCAATCGACTATGTGTGGGACATGCAGCAATCCCTGATAGCCGCGTACAAGACATTTGAAGCAGCCCTGAGCGACAAGGATCGGGGGAAGGAACGCAATACAGAATTTCTTGAGGTACACGACGAGTTTGGGAAAAAATTGATAGAAATGAGCGATCTTTTCAAGGGGAAGAAGTGCGAAAGAGTGGACGATATTCTGCGGGCGAACCGACGCAAGCTCAAGGCGACGGAATTGGCCCAGGACGTAGGTAGTTAGTCCAGGTGACTTATGACACACTTGAGCCACTTTATGCAATTCTCTGTATCGACCAAATAGGATATCTCGAATCAGGATGCCCTACCTACAATTGTAGTGAAATCGAGGACCAGTTAACAATCCACCCCACCTTCTGAAAGGATGTTGGGTGGAGTGAGCCAGGGTTATGGTATATCAACCTAGCCCAGTGACGAACAGACGGCGAGATGTTGTCTTTTGACACCTTGACGTAGTGAACACCTTTTACAGTAGGCGTGCCGGTCAAAAAGGTGTCTGTAGCAAGTCGGGCAGGCATGGTGAATATGGCGGTGAGAGAGTACATAACGAGAAGGCGCCGGCAAGCGGCCGCAGTGCTTCGGGACGCGTCCTTCTCGTGTCCTTCACGTGTTCGTCCTCGCCCAGACCTCTGCCCATTGATATTGTTCGTCTCAAGACCATTTCACTCCTCCAATGTCCAGCGCTCTTCTCGGATGGACAAAAGGCGGTAATTGAACACATATCAGCGCACGGATTGCTATTCTAAACGGCTTGAAACTGGACGACATTGACGTATTGTGCTTGCCGGAGGTTACGCGCGGTCAGAAGACATCTTTTGTGCATCGACAAGCCTTTTGTTCCTACCGGGTCGAAGGCTCGCCAGAAGACGGGTGCCAGCGGAGGGTGCCAGCGGACTACGGGATATATAAACGCATCGAATAATGGTGAGTTGTCCCTGTCCTTACCACTTCTGTTTCCCTCGACATGGCTCATAATCCAAAGACACCCCCTCGTCAAAACACCGCCCTTTCCCAGGCACCTAGCACCACACCGGCCAAGGCGAAGACCACCGCGGGCTCCACATTCAACACGTCAAAACTTGAAGGCAAGCGAAATGTCATGTTTGAGTCGACCCGTCTCCTCCTTATTCCGAACGAACGTATGGAAGCGATCTTACCCTTGCCCGAATGGGTCGCGGCATGCGTAGAGCAGCTGTCGGATAGCCATCCAGTTTTCACAGGGAAGGAATGGGATGACCTTCCACACCTCACCACGAAAGATCAAACGTCGACCCTTGTGGGCAAGGAAGATGAAGTCTTCCAAGCTTACCGCCCTCTCCACGAATTGATCGTCAAGACCTGTGGGAGTTGGCCAGGAAGCTCAGAGGCGCGACCTGTTTTGCTCCGGCCGAAAAATACGCCCAAGTCCACCCTGAAGGAAAATTCAAGCAGGCCAGATGGAGCGAATCCAAAGGACAGTTCCCTGAAGATCGAATGGGACAAGGAGCGGTACGTGTGGGTCGACCTGTTTTCGGCGTACGAGTTCAAGAATGCGAACGAGAAGAATCTGGTTGGTCTCATGGGTATCCAGGTGCGCCGAACTGATGCGTTCACACCGTTTTCCTAACGTTTGACATTTTGCCCAGAACACCAAGCAAATCATCTGGGACCTGCAACATATGTTGTGGGAGAATATCAATCGCCGGTTCGCGGTCGGTATGACCATAGAGGAGACAGAGGCACGTCTGTGGGTAGCGACTCGCTCCGCGATACTCGTCAGCACGGGGTTTGACACGCAGACGGTGCGTACTTGTCGCACAGCGCGTGAATGTAACATTGATCGCAAATACAGGAGCGCAAACGCCTATTCCGGACATTTGCCTTCTTTGCGTTCGCGGATCAGACCGCACTCGGTCTGGACCCAACAATGAGAATGCCGAAAGGCGCAGACTTCTTCCTCGTCAACATTGACGGGAAGCGGTATCAAGTTCGGAAAAGGCCAATCGCGGATCACCGAGCGCGCGCGCTGCACGGGAGTGCGTGTCGTGTCTATGAAGCATGGCTCGTCAATGACGACGCCAATCGGCTGCCAAAAACCGATGTCGCAGATCTGAAGCGGGCGAAGAGGGTAGCGATCAAAGAGGTTTGGCGGGACGAGTATCGGGAGCCTGAACGGAAGATCTACGATCGGGTGATGAAGGCGATCAAGGAGATCGAGAAGAGGAGCCCCGAAAAATTGAATCTGCGCCCTGGCGACAAGGCTGAGGATTACTTCGTCAACATCAGCGGTGATGAAGAAGTGATGGTCAATGGAGTCCGCGATGGTACAGCAGGAATCATGGCCGGTAAAGAGTTTCCGAAAGGAGCAGCTTGGATCAAGACGTCACTTGGTATGCAGACTGGAAGGGACGACAGGATCGGAGTGTACAGTCCCAGTATGCTGAACTCCGAGGGGGGCGAAGGCAGGAAGGAAATCTCGTTGAAAGCCAAGAGCGGGGAACTTGTACCCTCTCCGCCCTCTCCGCACACTCTGCCCCAAATTCACCACCGTGTCCATTATCGAACCGTGATGGACAACATTGGAGAACCGTTGCACCACATCGCGAGGTTAGATGTCGCATTTAAAGCGCTAGCTGATGTCGTCCAGGGTCGGTGTCGTCTTTGCAGGATTGCTTGATTTGTGGCTGAGATGCTTTGCAGCATGCAAAATAATGTGCATTGCCGGGTTCAACCATCGTGATCTATCTCCAGGCAATATCATTGTTGACGAGAAGAACGAACGAGGGCGGCTCAGTGATCTGGAATTTGCGAAGATTCATATGAGTGACGGAGCGGGGCACCATGTGCGGACTGTACGTGCCGTTCGCAGCGTCTTTATGCATCAGTCTTGTTAATCACTGCACAATCCAGGGAACTCCCGATTTCATGGCGGCGGAGGTGCTCACTGGCTTTTATCTTTTCCGACCCTTACAAAAAAGGCGCAAACGCTTTCCGTTGCGCCATAACGCTGGCCATGACCTCGAGTCGATCTTTTGGATCGCTATCTTCCTGTTATACAACTCCGTGGTGGACGACGAGGACCCCGGGGAACACGCCGTGGAGCAAAGGAAGAGACGAGATGAAATCTTCGACTCTGAATACCGCAAGGTAGTCTTCGGTGCAGGTGACGAGCTGTACCAAGACATGACTGAACATTTCGACGGCCCTATTCTCAAAGCAATCGACTATGTGTGGGACATGCAGCAATCCCTGATAGCCGCGTACAAGACATTTGAAGCAGCCCTGAGCGACAAGGATCGGGGGAAGGAACGCAATACAGAATTTCTTGAGGTACACGACGAGTTTGGGAAAAAATTGATAGAAATGAGCGATCTTTTCAAGGGGAAGAAGTGCGAAAGAGTGGACGATATTCTGCGGGCGAACCGACGCAAGCTCAAGGCGACGGAATTGGCCCAGGACGTAGGTAGTTAGTCCAGGTGACTTATGACACACTTGAGCCACTTTATGCAATTCTCTGTATCGACCAAATAGGATATCTCGAATCAGGATGCCCTACCTACAATTGTAGTGAAATCGAGGACCAGTTAACAATCCACCCCACCTTCTGAAAGGATGTTGGGTGGAGTGAGCCAGGGTTATGGTATATCAACCTAGCCCAGTGACGAACAGACGGCGAGATGTTGTCTTTTGACACCTTGACGTAGTGAACACCTTTTACAGTAGGCGTGCCGGTCAAAAAGGTGTCTGTAGCAAGTCGGGCAGGCATGGTGAATATGGCGGTG
>NW_024467204.1:1050424-1150624 GCF_000292625.1 Dacryopinax primogenitus | reverse complement strand
GAGTGTACAGTCCCAGTATGCTGAACTCCGAGGGGGGCGAAGGCAGGAAGGAAATCTCGTTGAAAGCCAAGAGCGGGGAACTTGTACCCTCTCCGCCCTCTCCGCACACTCTGCCCCAAATTCACCACCGTGTCCATTATCGAACCGTGATGGACAACATTGGAGAACCGTTGCACCACATCGCGAGGTTAGATGTCGCATTTAAAGCGCTAGCTGATGTCGTCCAGGGTCGGTGTCGTCTTTGCAGGATTGCTTGATTTGTGGCTGAGATGCTTTGCAGCATGCAAAATAATGTGCATTGCCGGGTTCAACCATCGTGATCTATCTCCAGGCAATATCATTGTTGACGAGAAGAACGAACGAGGGCGGCTCAGTGATCTGGAATTTGCGAAGATTCATATGAGTGACGGAGCGGGGCACCATGTGCGGACTGTACGTGCCGTTCGCAGCATCTTTATGCATGTCTTGTTAATCCCTTGACATCGCAGGGGACTCCCGATTTTATGGCGGTGGAGGTGCTCCGTGGCTTTTATATGTTCGACCCCAATGAACCCGAGGATGGGGACAAGGACTTTCCATTGCGCCATAACGCTGGTCATGACCTCGAGTCAATCTTTTGGATCGCCATCTTCATGTTGTACAACTCCATGGTGGACGACGAGGACCAAGCGGAACACGCCATTGACCAAAGGAAGGGACGAGATGAAATCTTCGACTCTCAATACCGAAAGGACCTTTTCCTTTCAGGCAGAGAGCTCGGCCGCAAAATGGCTCAACACTTCGACGGTTCTAGTTTCAAGGCGATGAAGCATGTGTTGGAAATGCAGAAATCGCTGAAAGTCGCGTACACGGAATTTGAAGCGGGTCTGAGCGACGAGGATCAGGGGAAGGAACGCAATACACATTTTCTCAAGGTACACGACTATTTTGGGGAAAAATTGCTAGAAATGAGCGCCATTTTCAAGGGGAAGAAGTGCGAAAGAGTGGACGATATTCTGCGGGCGGACCGACGCAAGCTAAAGGCGACGCAATTGAACCAGGAGGTGGATAGTTAGTCCAGATGGCTTATGACGCACTCTGGCCACATTATTCAATTGCCTACATACGATTTCTCAAATACCTATACCCTACGTACTGGAAGCGAGGGCCACTCAACAACCCTTCCCACCTTCGATCCGATGTTAGGCCACCGCAGGCGAGACAGCTGCCGACTTTTTCGTCGGCTGTTCATTAACCCATGGGGTCATGAGTGCTAGGAATAATTATCCATCCATCCGACTTGAGCACCTCCACTGCAGCTTGGATGTGATCTTCAGTAATGAGGACATAGTCTGTGTTCCTACCGTATTCGTCAGCGCTTGAATTATTCTGACCGGTGTGATACAGGAAAGGAGGGAGGAAGCATACCACGTCGACATTGCAAATATCGGGATCCGGGCAGCTTTCAACGGCTCACTAAGCGCGTTCAGGATACCTGTCAAGCCTGTTGCATAGTAAACCGTGAGTGAAGAGCCTGGTCAATATGAGAAACTGACTGTGTTCCATCGGTCCATGCACTTTGAGCGCCCGCCAACGAGTGTGAATGCCTTCCGGTGCACCGTCAAACTGGGAGAACGCTGAGAACAGCAGCGGATGGTTGCAATAGAACGAACCTCAGTTGACCAATCCTGGGTATCTGTCACTACAGAGACTTCTTCCTCAGTTCGTGTGATAGAAGTGAACACTGGGCGATTGAAATCAATCGGCCCGAAGAGGGAGTTTACGAGACCAGTGGGGAGCTTTGCAGTCACAGGGAGTTTGTAAACAAACAGCTGATGATCTAGAACGATCAAATGGAATGCGGGGTTTGCAGATGGTGGAGGCATGAGAGGCACAGGGAGTTGGAGAAGGGAGTCAGGAAACCTCGACGACCAGAACGCGCCGGAATCTGCCTATCAGGATCTGGACCGGCCGCACGGTAGAATACTCTTCCCTACATGTGGGTGAACACAGGAGCTAGCCAGCTGTGCCACTGGGTTGACTAACTCAGGTGGAAGGGCTTTTTTATCGCTGTCCGCATCACGGGAAAGCAAGTACTGATTGTGAAGCTTGTTGAAAAAATCAGTATGTCGTACCGGTTCCGATAACAGCCTTTCATCATCGAGTTGTCATGATCTGATACGTCCCGAATTGATTGTAAGTACTCTGCTTCACAAGTTCGGATTCATGAAGGATACAGATCATAAGATACAGAGAGACAACAAGAGTTTGACGATGACGTAATAGACATGCAGAAGTGTCCGTGTTTCGACCAGAATGGTTTTCCGATGGTCGAGTCCACCTATGGGCTCCTATATATGCAGATCATCGATGAAGCTTTGGAGGGAGAACAACGTGTTGCAGTCCGAAATTTGCGCAGCGAACCGCCACGAGTTGGCTGGCAGAAACTATTATCGCTGTGTACATCAAGCTCCAGGAACGTTACCCCCTCTTTGAAATCGTTCACAATCTCGTTTAAGGTGCATACCAATGAAATTTGCGCTACAGGCAGTCGATCATGTGCACTTGCAAGCACAATGGAACATGAAGCGGCAGAGAGTAGTCCTCATCCTCCAGTTGTATGAATCGAACCCGCTCGAGCGTCAAGGTATTGACATTGGGAAGGGATATCGACCCACAGAGGTTAACGAAGACTTGAAGGTTGGTTCGAAGCAGAGTTCCACCCACGATACGGAAGGATCGGACGGAGGGTGCGTGCAAGACACGGCTCGGCTGATGGAGCCTTCTTATCAGACCATCAAAAATGTCTTCTCGCAGCGCTCCGGAAAGAATGGTGATCGATTCGAGTTTGGGTGAGGATTCCAGGATGCCGTTGAGAACGTTGTAATCGACATATCCTTCCAAACATAACTGGCGCAAGTTGGCTACTGGGTTTGTCGGATTGGTGGAAAGAAGGCCACTGAAGAACATTTCTTGACTGACCAGAGCGATTGCCTCTAGAGCCCGGAGACTATAATCGCCGACTGAATGCACGTCTACTTGTTCCAAACGAGGAAAAGGTATTGGGTACTGGTAAATCGTCCAACCCCCTCCAGACCACATGTCAAACGATATCAACGTCAGGGAGTGAGCCCCTAGCCACGCCCAATCTTCAAGTTCCGGTGCCCAGGGGAAGTACGGCGCGCAGAGATGGAGATGCTCGAGGGATGAAAAGCGATGCTCGATGAAGTCCAAATAGCTCTCCCTCGTGGCGATACGGAGATATAGACAAAAGACTCGCTGCAGAGCATCACATTGATCCATAGTTCGCAACATGAGGGAACCGTGTTTCGTGTTCACCGCGTTGACCTCCATGACCAACGTGATCCGGTTGCCGGCCGACAACTCAAGAAAGCGTTGAGGAGTGCATGGTAGATTGAACCGAGGGGCGAGGGAAATCACAGCCCAGAGGGCGGACATTGATGTAGAGATGTCCTTCCACAGGGTGCAAACCGAGTATAATGCGTGAACTAGCAGGGCGAGATTACGAGAAGCCGTATCGTTAGGCTGTTTAGTCGAGGTCCGTCTGGTAGAAGCGGCGAATTGTACAGCCATGTTCTTTGCATTTGCCAACCAGGCATCCTGCAAATCTTCTACAGCTTGGGTGTGCGCAAACTGAAATATGAGACCTAGTAGCTCAGATGGAAGGTTGTTTATCGCTGTGCGCGTCGACATCGTCGTGTGTAAGGTTGTGGACCAAGCCAGTTCGCTATGCATGACAGCGACAAGTATACGTACTGTTTACTTCCGGGAACATCATCTCATCATCGCCTCGCCATCATGATATCGGTGCGATGCGTCCCGATCTACTTTACTTCTCACGTTCGGAATTCTTAATTGTACAAATCAGGAGATATGGAAAGATCCGAGTCGGAAAACAACTCATTTGGATCGGGCGATAGCTGAACCAGCAGACGACAGCGAACGAGGCAAGTCATCTCCATGCATATGATTTGATCACATCACAACGCACCTGCAGAAGAATGGATGTTTAGATCCAAATGGTTTTTAATGCTGGAGTTCAGATACAAAATCCTATGTGGATTATCGCCGATGCTTTGGATGGGGAATCATGTCCCGCGGCGGTCCGAACAAAGAACAACGGGCTGAGTGGTTTGAGTGGCTGGAACTATTACCTATCTGCTTGAACAGTTCCCAGCAAACTTGTTCTGTAGCTCATAATCGTTGAAAATATCGCCTCGGTTGCAAAGTAGATAGAAGCGTGCTACTGGCAGTCGACCATACGCAATTGGAAGCGCGACTGAGCACGAAGAGGAAGAGTGCAGTCCAGTGGTGTGAATCGAATTCGTTCCACGGTTATTGTACTGACATTAGGAAGACATGTACCACAGAAGTCGATGAGCGCTTGCAGGTTACTTCGATGCAGAACTCCTCCCACCAGACGGATGGATCGCACGGAAGGCACCTGGAAGACCTGGTTTGATAGACTCGTGATCCAATCATTGAGAATGTATGCTTTGGATGCTCCTCCAAGAAAAGTGATGGATTCGAGTCTGGGGGAAGACTTTAGGATGCGGTTGAGAATGTCGTGTTCGATATAGTTTTCCAGGGACAGATGGCGCAAGTTGGGCATGGGGTTTGGCAAATTGGGGGGAAAGTCATAGTCGAAGAAACTGTTCAGAACCAGAAACTCCGCAAATCGGTCATCAGGTTCGCCGAATGTATGTAGGCCCACTCGCTCTACACGAGGAAAAGAGATGGGGGTGTGGTACATAATCCAGCCTCCTCTTGACCACATGTGAAAAGATCTCAACGTTGGGGCATGAGCTTGTAGCCATATCCAGTCCTGTGGTATTATGGGGAAATACGGTGTTTGGATACCAAGATGCTCCAGGGATGGAAATCGGTGTTCGATGATACCAAAATAGGTGTGTTCCATATCGAGAGAGAGAGAGATAGTAGAGACTCGTTGTAGAGCACTATGACGTTGCATGGTTTGCAACATGGGGCGGAGATGCTGTGGACGTTGAGGACCAACATGATTGGGCGACCGTTCGACAGCTCAAGAAAGCGTTGGAGGGTGCATGGAAGGCTGGACGGAGGGACGAGGGGAATCACACGCCAGAAGAGTGACACCGAGGTTGAGATATTCCTCCACAAGGAGCAGGTCGAGTATAGTGCGTGAAATAGCAGGGTGAGGTTCTCCGTATGGTCACGAGTACGTGTGCCGCCTGTTGACACCAGGGATTGTGCAGCTCTTTCGCCACTCGGTCATGTGCGAATTTGAATATGAGAGTAAGTAGCTCGGTTGGAAGGTGGTTTATCGTTGTCATCGACGTTGTTGGCAAGCAGTGGAGTTGTAAACAAAATCCGAGTCAAGAGTCGTCCTCACTGTTTCACATGCTATGGCGCGCGGTCGGAATTACTTAAGTAAGCGCCCTATCTGCGCCCGGCTATTAATCCTGTTGCGCCCGGTTCATGCTTCTTCTCTTCTCCCTTTATCGTCATCTGTCCTCCATCACCTGAGATCCCTAATCTACACGTCCTCCATGCATGCTGGATTCATGTTCGGGGTATTGGAGTTTGCTTCCCGAACGCCAGGGATCACGCGAGACTTTTAGCGAGAAGAATCAGGCAGAAGATGGAAGAGATCTGCCTGCACTAGGCATGAGCGACTTACGTACTGCGAAGATAAGCCCAGCGTGGGGCGGGCTGCGGCTTAACTAGATCTGCTCAACGACTGCCCTGCTTGTGCTTTGCCTCCTTGCTTTCTCTGTACCTGATCCCACTGTTAAGAGGCTCAGCTCGATATGGCTTCCGAAGTGCCTATAGGAGCGGACGAGGCGGAGCTCGCGAAGCTGGGATACAAGCAGGAGCTCAAGCGGGATTTGCATCTTTTGCAGGTGGGATTGGTTCTAGCTTCCTTGACAATATGCTAAGTATGTAATTAAGAATTTCGGCGTGTCTTTTTCTATCATTTCCGTAATCACTGGAATCCCTTCGCTGTTTCTCTTCGGTTTAGTGCGTACCTTCTCCTCACCAACTCAAACAGTTCTGACATCTCGTGCAGACAACCGGCGGTCCAGCAGTGATGGTATGGGGTTGGTGGGTTGTTGCGTTCTTCACGATGGCCGTGGGTCTAGCGATGGCCGAGATCTGTTCTTCCTGCCCCACCTCCGGCGGGCCATACTTTTGGGC
This sequence comes from Dacryopinax primogenitus, assembly GCF_000292625.1. Taxonomy (NCBI): domain Eukaryota; kingdom Fungi; phylum Basidiomycota; class Dacrymycetes; order Dacrymycetales; family Dacrymycetaceae; genus Dacryopinax; species Dacryopinax primogenitus. Next base: position 1,144,447 of record NW_024467204.1, on the reverse strand, counting down.
TGCTAAGCTTGCTCGCCCCTCTCACGCGCCGTTCGCATCCTGGATCACCGGGTGGTTTAACCTCCTCGGTCAAGTGGCTGTCACTACTGGGATTAGTTATGCGTGTGCGACGTTTATTGCCACTGCGGCGAGTATGCAAAGCGAGACGTACGTGCCAGGTGCCAAGAGCATCATCGGGATATACGCTGCAGTACTCGTCACACAGGGCCTGATTAACACTTTTGGTCTGTCATTCTTCCTTGCATCTGTTCCGAACAAACCAAGACTAACCTCAGTCTAGGCGTGCATCTTCTCCGTTACCTCAACAACGTTTCCATCGTTTGGCACGCACTGGGAACCACGGCACTCATTATTGCCGTGCTTGCTGCGGCACCCACACACCAGTCGGGAGAGTTCGTCTTCCGCACATTCATCGACGGTACCGGCTCTCCAGGGTGGAGCGAGCGTGCTTCCCCAGCCTACGTCGTCTGCATCGGCGTCCTCCTTGCTCAGTACACCCTGACAGGCTTTGACGCCTCCGCACACATGACCGAGGAGACACATAACGCCGCCACCTCCGGATCATGGGGAATTGTCATGGCCATCGGCGTTTCGGCGCTCCTAGGCTGGTTCCTCCTCGTCGGCCTCCTCTTCTCGATTCAAGATCTAGACGCCACGCTCGCGCCTGCATCCGGGGAGCCCGTGACACAAATCTTCCTCGACACCTGCGGCCCGAGAGGCGCAATCGTTCTGATGGTGATCGTCATCGGATCTATGTTCTGGTGCGGCACGTTCAGCATCACAGCTAACTCGCGTATGATGTACGCTTTCTCGCGGGACGATGCGCTCCCTCGGTGGCTACATACGGTCGACCCTGTGCGTAAAAGTCCTGTGCGCACAGTCTGGCTCGCGGTGTTCCTCTCCTTCTGTCTTGGACTTCCTAGCCTTGGAAGCGCGGTAGCCTTCACTGCCGCGACGAGCATCGCTACCATCGGACTGTACATCTCGTACGGGATCCCCATCGCACTCCGAGTAATCGACCATGACAACTTTTCCCGAGGACCGTGGCATCTCGGGAAATGGGGCATTCCGATCGGGATCGTCGCTGTCTGCTGGATAATGACTATTACTGTAAGCGTTTCCTCTTAACTTGTGGAATCGTACTGATGACGAGAGCAGATCTTCTTCATCCTTCCTCAGATCAACCCGGTCACGAGCCAGACGTTCAACTACGCCGTGGTCGCAGTGGGGATCGTCATCACCTACAGTCTCGGCATGTGGCTAGTCTTCGCGAGAAAGTGGTTCAAAGGGCCTATCAGGCAGATTAAAGGTATGAGCGGTTGTTACTATGTTGTCCGCCTGGAAGGAGCTGATGCTGTGACAGCGGAGGAAGCAGGCATTGATGTTATGGATCCTGATGCATATGCGAAGGCGGAGAAAGAGGGGAGGTTGGATAGCAGATGAAGTCGCTGTATGAAAGATAAAATGCCACTTGAAGAGTAGAGAACGTATGGACTGATGACTCATTTCTATTTTGGACAGATTTCTCTCCTACAGCAGTGGCCAGGTCATCGCCGTTTCTGTGAGTGATCCAGGAACTTGCACACGCAACGCTAATAGGGAAAAGAGCACGTGATGCAGTGCGCGAACGAGATAAACATTCAATTGAATTGAATTGCAACCTTTCAACCACCAACGATGTCCTGATTTGATTGCATGACACTATGACTACTACTTTAAAAATACACTCTCAACCCCATGACTACTGGCCAAGTTATCGACTTTGCTCAATCAGCGGCGGAAGGAACGATAATGTCAACATTTTGTGGAGGTCGGGGTAATACCCAAATGCGGATTTCCATTGTCATACTATTGGAGGTTATCCCGACCATGGACCGTCCAGCACATAAGGAATAAGCTATTTATATAGGAACGCAAGTGAATGCTCATACGCAAGCGTGCAATCGCGACCGCCAGTGACGGTTCTGCAAAATGTCGAGCAAGCCAGTGATCAACGACGGCCTCTCCGAGTACATCACCACTGTCCTCCTAGGGAATACAAAATCCCTGGACTTGCACTAGCGGTCGTGCGTCCGGATAGCGAAGTCGAACTGAAAGGATTCGGGGTGTACAACGACGCTGGCGATCATGTCACACCTGATGTGCGTAACTTACTCTATCGCTCAACCCACAATTGATAACGTACAGACGCTGTTTGGGATCGCCTCCTGCTCCAAGGCCTTCTCCGCGTTTGCATCATGTATCCTGATGTCTGACTACTCTTCCTCTCCACCCCCATCCTATGCACCTCTCCCGCAAAGCGTCGAGACGTTCGACTGGCACACACCCGTCAAGTCGCTCTACCCCGAGTTTGAGCTACAAGACAAGTTCGCAGAGACGGAGATGCAGATGTGGGATCTTGTAGCGCACACGTGCGGGTTACCCACACACGATTTGGCGTATGGGTACGAGGAAAGGGATAAGGTGCTTGAGAGACTCAAATGGATGAAGCCGAATCGTGGGCTGAGCGAGGAGTGGCAGTATAACAACATGGTGCGTGCGCTCATCTCCTCAGTCGGGGACGGACACTTATGGGGTTGGGAAGATGTTCATGGTAAATGCGCGGATCATTGAGAACCTCTCGGGCATGCGATATACCGACTTTGTAACCGAACGCATCCTCAAACCTCTCAAGATGGATCATTCCACGTACTGGCCGAGTGAGGCCGCCAAACTGGGAGCCTTCAGCCAGGCTTTCTGCTGGGTGCCGGGCGTGGATGGCGAGGTCTGCAGAGCGGAGAAACATTTTGTTGACGACTAAAGTGTTGGGCTGATGGCTGCTGGTGGGAGGATCATATCCACTGCGAGGGATATGGTGTGTCTCCTCCTGTCCCTCGCATGATATCCACTCACCTTTTTTCCAGACGAACTGGATCAAATGCCTCCTCTCTGGAGGTATGAACCCGCACACGGGCGAGCGCTTGTGCAGCGCGGGATTCTTCAAGCACCTCACTACCGCCCGAGTGGTGGGCGGCTTTTCCCTCGCCAACAATCCGCGTTGGCCAGAAACAAGTGCAACGCTCTACTCAGCCGGCCTCTTCACCCATCACTATCAAGGACATCAGGTCTTCTCCCACACGGGCGGCACCCCGCGTGTGTCGTCGTACCAGGTTTTCTGTCCGAATGATAATCTGGGTATCGTTCTCCTCTCCAACCTGGGAAGCAGGCAAAACGTGCTTCTCGCGGCGGTACATAGGATCATGGAGGACGTTCTCTCTCTTCCGCACATTGACTGGCCCTCTCGCTTGAGGAGCGACGTACAGCACCCATCTTTCGCCGCGAAGCAGCGTGCAACCACCCACAAGCGGGCTGAGGGTGTTCAACTCCCTCTGCCACTAGAATCATACACAGGGAAATACACCTCCCCTTCCTACGGTAACTTGACCTTCTATTCCACCGAGTCCCGGCCTTCCGAGGAAAGGGACGCCATCCTTTCCGCTTTTTCAGCAGTGGACAATTCCCCCTCCGCCCCTCCCCTCCTTGCGCCCGACGTTCCCCAGCTCTACGCGCGCTTCCCAAGGATCTGGGGCTCTCACCTCCGTCTCCAACACTCTGAAGGCCCTCTGTGGCAAGCGCGACTCGAAGCTCTCTACCCACATGGCTTTGGCAAGGACCGGAGCCCGTTTGTCAGAGCAGCGGATGTGCTCGAAGCCGAGTTTGAGGTGGAAGGTGGGAAGGTGAGGAGGATGTGGATCATTCGATATTCGTTGGCCCAACCAGTGAGGAAAGGGGATTACGAGAAGGCGAAACAGTGGTTTGAGAAGGTTGATTAATGTTCTTAACTCGACGCATACGTGTTAGGCACCTGCGAGCGTCCCACATACGAGAGTACATTTATGTATTCATGATCACTAGTGATCATGAATACATAAATGAGAATAAGTATTTAGTTAGTGGAGGGCGCCTAATGGTTCAACCAATCAGAGTGCGTGCCTCAGAAATAGATCAAGGGATCGTCACCTGACCTCAGGGGTGTCTCCTCATCGTCCTTTGCCCCTTGCTCACTGTCCAACCTCTCGTCGTCGTTGTCGGCCGTCATCTTCTCGTCGTCCACGATACCTTCCCTGGCTTCCCCACTCGAAATACTGCGCCCTATACCCAAACAACTAACCCGCCACCCAGGACAGACGATGAATTTCTTCCGGCGTCAGTCTTCCTCCCGCGAGTCCGGCTCGGGTACTCCAATCTCCCCTCCCCCTCCAACCACGGCCAGCACCTCCCCCCCAGCAGTCGACATATCCCGCGGTCGCCCATCTTCCAACCCCAAGCCTAGCACCTTCGCTTCTCGTTCTCGTTCCCGTGCTCCCGCTGGCGTGCCGGCGTACTTGCATGCCGCCCTCACGGATGCGAAGTATCTGAAACTCGTATTGTCGGATCTTTCTGAACGGGAGAAACAGAGGGGGAAATGGATGAGACGGAGACTGAAGGATTTTCCTCCTACCTCTGCTGAAGGAACACCCAAAGATCCGCAGGAATACTATTCCATCCGCCTGGGGATGTACGCTCAAGCCCAGGGGAAGAACCGCTACACCGGCGGAATAGTACCCTACGACCACAACCTCGTTCTCCCTCCTCCATCAATAACAGGAGGGAGTGAATATGTAAACGCCTCGTGGGTGAGAGAGCTTCATGGAGGGAAATGGTGGATCGCTGCCCAGGCCCCCGTGCCGAGCACAGTTCACCCTTTTTTGAGCTTGTGTTGCGCTCCTGTGGCTTCGCCGTCGCTTGGAGCAGGCCAACCGAAGCGGAGAAGAGTACAAGCGATCGTAGTGCTCACGAGGGATGTGGAACTCCGGATCCGCAAGGCCGATCCATACATTCCCCCCTCGGTGGGAGAGAGCGTCGTCCACCCCCCACCTGAGTCCAACCCTCAAGGTCAGCCTATCAAGGTCACACTCCTCTCGCGCGAAAACTTGCCGGGGCAGGTAGTCCTCAGCAAGCTGGAGGTTAATGGCCTTCCGGTGGAACATTGGTGTTACGAAGGATGGCCGGATCATGGGGTTCCTCTAACCGGAGGTCCCCTACTCGGGATGATAGAAGAAGTCGACGACTCCCTCTCGAGTGAAGGCACAGCACAGGACGGAGAAGAACTTGAAGGCAAACTTGCGATCGTGCATTGTTCAGCTGGCATAGGCAGGACAGGAACATGGATTGCTCTATGTAGCCTGCTCCGAACCTACTCCCTTCTGCGTCCTGTTCCCGCCCCGACCCCAAACGGTACAGATGGCTCCATGCAAACAACGCTCCATCGCCCTCCTCCCAGCTCTGCGCCCGAAGGCCCCTTCGGCCCCTCCCCGCTCGGGACGTTCCCCCCTCTCGTGGTACCACCCTCTGAGCCGGCGCAAGATCTGGTAGCATGGGAAGTGGACAGCCTGAGGGATCAGAGGACCGGTATGGTACAACGGGACGAACAAGTGCTGTGGGTATATCAAACTCTTCGGGACTGTCTGATACAACAAGAGCGGGAACGGAGTCAGTCCCGTGGTCCTGGGGAAGAACGGGGCCGATCGAGCGGAACCGGAGAGAAGGATGGTCCTGCCCGGGGAAGGGGGGGTACGGGACGGAGCTTATCGCGCTTGAGAGGGGAAGGGAGGAGCGAAAGCAGGGATGGGAGGAAGGGGAGGGGATATGCAGACATGGCCGGGTGGAGTGAAGAAGACTAGCCTGCTGTTGGTTTGGCGGTGTTCTTGGTCTAGGTCTGTCCGCATCATCTACCTGGACTTTCCTGATAAGTGGCTCAAGAGTGAGGCTGAGATGTGCTGCTTTGTCAGGTGTTGTATTCTACACGAAATTTCTTTGACATGCAGGCTTGAAGGCGCGGCGTGTGTCGAGACTCTCCTGAGAACTGCAGGGTGCTGTTGAGATGTCGCTTATCGATACTGTGCTGTCGAGGACAACGCCCCTTTCGTCTCGGGTCCGCCGAGGAATATCACCAGAGGCCAGAAATATGGCCTAGACTTTGCTGTTGCCTTGGCATAGTCCTTGCTGGCGCCTTGGTCGCTGTGCTGGAGGCATCCACTTCCAGACTTCTCGAGCAACCTCATGACAAAATGATGTTATTTTAGGTGTACCCTATTTCTTTCAGGGTTCTAGACCTACCCGCGTCACCTGGCAGCTGTTCTTTACTGCTAAAGGAGCATCACATGTATTCCTGACATGTCGCCCTGGGTGACATGTCAGGAATACATGTGGCCAATGTCAGGTGCCCCCTCCCAAAGCTCAGAAGGGCTGGCTTTTGCACCCCATGCTCTGGTCTGCATGCACTGCTTTCTGTCCTGCTGGGAACGTGACTGGGATGTTTCGAGAGACGCGCGCTTCTTTGCCAGGTGTTTGGATTCTTCTCAACAGAAGGGAGTGCTTCGTCTCCCACACGCTGGCTTAAGGACTTTGCTTGTCCTACGAGACTGTCCGTTGAGCGGTATTGGAGAAGGGTGATGATGAGGTATACGTTATCTTGGCGGTCAGTTCTATTCTTCAACGAGCAGAAGAAATCGATTTTCTCTCCAGCGCAGGAGGAAGATTCCCAGATATATGTCAGGGCGGTATCACACTAGCTCAAATCCACAATCATTGTGGACAATTTCCTTATTCTGGCGAATATAAGAGGAAATTCGTTACCCGCGGCATCTTGGACCAGAACGGCACAACATTTACACATTGCAGGCAAGTGGCGGTGTTCGGCACCCGGTGCCTACTGGGTGGGCGGACGGCGATAGAGTCCCACCGTCGACTTGACGACAACCACAACGACCGCAGTGGCTCTAGACAAGTTCTCCCGCTGGGCGCACGGGTGACTGCTCAAGGGAGACTGACGTTCTTGTGCGCCGCAGCATAGAGAAACAAGACAGTCGATCAACAACATGGGGTATACGGGGAGTCCTCGTCGTACAACAAAGTGAGACATGGACAATTTTATCAGCCCAGGAAGGGTCCATCGTCATGTGCCGCCCCAGACTCGGCACTACTTGTTCTTGGCCTTCTGCTGCGCCTCCCATTTGTGTCTGCAAGCCCCACACCTCGACGGATCCATCCGCGTCGTACCCTCGTACGTTGGGTACCCATGCTCGGGGCGGACGCACCAGTCCTTGCGGATGTCGCACTTTACCGGCACGAAGTTGAGCACTTTGCCTGCATGGCAGCTAAACGTCGTTGTGTCGATCCGGGTCCAGCACATCGTGGGATTATTTTCGGATATGGAGTGAATGATGTGGCTGCTCCGGAAGCGTCGGGTTGGTAGCTCAGAGGTGGCTACTCAACAAAACTGAGCTAAAAGACTGTGTTCAGCACTACTAGGAGATCCGGAGCTAGCGTCACTCACTTGGTCGTCGGTGTCAACACGATCAAAGGGTACGTTCATCAGAAATCACCTAGGACTCACTCTTTGTCTCTAACCCCCATCCTTATCCACGTAATTTAATTTTGCTGGCAACATGGTCGAGGCCTTCTCGGGGGTGGCAGTGCGCCGGGTATCCAGGAGAAATACGAAGAACTTCGACCCCAGGTGACCGGAAACGAAGAGGAAAAGCCGCATCGTCAAGAGAACGTCGGGGACGAAAAGCACCCTCCAACGCTTCGGTTTCCGGAACTTCCCATTGTGATCGTTAACCGAACTTTCCAGCACACGAGGCCGCGCAACCAGATTTCCCGATCGCTGCCCGATTGAGGGCCTATCACATTGATTATCCAGATAGGCGCACGGGGCCCGAGCCGGACCGACAGATGGATGAATATATTAATATATCCATCCCCATTACTGCCAAATATTCGGCTCGTCCCTTCTCTAGGGACTCAGAACTCGGGAAGTCGTGGCGTTACAACGGGAAGTCCAACGGCAGCATGGTATCATGCCGCACTAGTCAGCACAGAAACCCTGCCTTCCTCAAGTTGTTGTCGAATATTTCGGCCTGCTTGCGGCTGACGCACATCGAACACTTCTCCTTGTGGGCGATGTTGATAAAAGTCTCGGCCATTGGATATTGCATCCACGGCGGACGAGAACACATTGGCCGACTCGTGCTCCTGGGCACCTCTTGGCACGTCTCGAAACCGTGACCGCAGAGATATTTGTGAGCAAAACGTTTGAGGAAGCACATAATGGCACTATAGCAACTCCCGGTGAGACTTCTATTCGGGACTTCATAAATTTCATAAATTGACTAACCTTGATGGGGCACGTCAGAATGATTCGGATGATGAGATATTGATGCACCGTGTTCTGAATATCCCCATTATTTAACTCAAAAAATTACCTCTAATCCTTCTTTCAGCCAATATATCAGATATTTATACCCTCCTCGGCACGGACTGGGCCGTGTCAGTAGCATATGCTCACCCTGCACTGCATCGACTAGTTAGGTGGCACATTGGTGCCAATGAGATCCTTAGAGCCGTCCTCCAGTAGGATAAACAGCAGGTCGACACAAGCTTGTGTGTGTGAGTCTTGTGAAGCGCGTTGCTAGATACTTGCCCGTAAGTTATCCATTGCCACACCTAATAGCTGTTGACAGTTCGCAAGACTTGTCGTGAAGTTATGCCAACACGGTTGTGGTTCGTCTAGCTGCCCTGTAAATCCCTTGATCTGAATGAATCTGCGGAATCGCTTCCAAGCAGGGCCATGGATCGTCACAACTCAAGCAGCACAAGTCAGCACCAGTTGGTTGTAAGAGTAGTGCAACAGATTGATCGAATATCGCCACTGAGCTACGAGGCACTCTCGAGAGGCTCAATTACAGTCTGCTCTGCGCCAGCCGGGTATCGCTGACCATCACCGCTGGCGTCCGCATCGAGACCTACTTCTCCAGACGATTGGTCAACTTGCATCTCTTCGTCGGCTTCCACGAGTGCAGCCTCCACAACTTCCTCATCAGCTGCTCCACCAGTCTCGCGATCCTCGACAGTCTCTTCAGCTGGTGTCTCTGGTGCACTCCCGCTCGCGCTGGCTCCGGCTTCGTTAAGCTTTCTTCGTTTCTTGGCTTGAAATTCCCAGTGGACGATGCTACTTGCTGAGGGGTCGTCGTATCTATTCTCCAAATCAGATTAACACATCTACAACGAATTTCGTCGGAGATAGAATAAAAAGGCCCTGCCACGTACACCTTGATAGCATGTAATAGCCAGCCTCCGCTCCCCTGTACGTTCATATCCGGATGTGTCCTGCCCGGAAGCACCTGATATCGCCTCAACCAGCCCTCTGTAGGCTGCAGGTTTAGCCATCCGCCTTGTTGGCGGAGCTTCACTTGGAGATCAGCGAGCACCTGTGGAGAATCAACGCTGATCCACACAGGGAGGACTGGGATGAGGCGTACAGAGTTGTATGGACTGTGGATGACACAATTCGCTGAGCCGGCGAGATACTTGCCGAGTCTTCGAACAATGCTCATCGGTTCATACTGCGAGACCACTATCATGCTATTCACCTTCAATCAGCATTGTCATACGAATTTCATGCCCCGAGGGAGCAACGAGAATACCCACGCGTCCCATTCGCCGGCGAACAGGTCTTCTCTCGTTTGGAGAACAAGATCTATCGCCTCTTTTCGCTTCTCCAGCCTGCGGCGTTCGCGTTCGGATTTTGTTTTCTTGCCTGAGGGCGAAGTGGGAGGAAATACTTTTCCATGTGTCAGCTCGATCTCTGGCGCAAGGGTGAAACCGACCGGGGGTGTGACTCTCGTCCGCTGTTGCCCAGTTGAGTACTCGGAGCGGTGCTAGCTCCTCAGGTGTGAGGTTCATTTGATTAAGAATGTGATGCGCAGGAGGGGAATCAGCGTCGTGAATAGTGAGCAACGTTCCTTTCCCTTTTGATTGTGTCAGCTAAAGTTTCACAACAACAGCACAAGTCGTAGGGGAGATGCGTACCACCCATCCGCTCCAAGACAGCGCCGACTATCAGCCCCGCGCAATCCTCCACGACGATGTACCTCCCATCTTCCTGCACGTTGGTGAAAGTGAGCATTTGGGCTAGGGTGTCGATACGGAGGTGCTGCACGCGGGACGGCTGTTGCGCGACTATATGGGAAAGGAGGTTGCTTGGAGAAGGAGGGAGCGCGGTAAACGTTTTGTTGAACCTGGTCACAGCATAAGTCGTTTGCAGATGAAGACCAAGTGCAGGTTAGAGAATGGGCGTACTTGGCTTGTTTTCTTTTCCTGTACTTCTCCTTACTGAATTCTGTCTTTAGCTCATAATTCGCATGGCTCGTAATTTGCATGTTGATGATATCCTATCCCACGGGTTGAATTAAAGCCTGGTGACGTCAAGTGCACTATGACGTACGGAAGCCGCTGTGCCACTCTTCTTGAGCGCCTCGATCTCCTCAAATGTGAGGGGCTGTACCGCCTGCCCCACATCTTCTATGTACTCATTTGTAGCCTGGGTCTCCTCTGTCCCAACACCACCAAGTACCAGGATGGTCAGCCAAGCTCTGGGGTTGAACAATGGAGACGGACCCACCGAGCTCCTTGACAACCTCGGGCTGCATGACTCGCAAAATACCACTATCGACGATCTCGTATGTGAGTCCAAATGGATGCCCTAGGAGGCGGGACGACGGGAAGGTGCCGAATTTGCCCAAGCTGATGGTTCTGTCGACAGGCGTCAGCACCAAACTCAGTGGGAATAAGGAGAGGCGTACGCCTTATCGTCAACTTTGTGCACCCTCGTCTGTCCCGATGGCATTCGAAATACCACGTTATCTCCAGCCTTGATGATATGCCTGTTTGACATGCGGTGTTGTTCTTCGCGTACCTGCTCAGATGTTACACCTGGGGCAGGGTGAACAGTGGATGTGGATGGTCCGGAGTCAACGTTGACGGCTTCTTGTTCCATTCCATCCTCGACAGCGCTCATATCCGACAGTAAATTGAAGAATAATCCGGTTGAGGGAGGCGCTGCCTTGCAAATGGTAATCCAGACAGCTAACAGGACACGGGCGCTTGTCGGTCAAGAATTTCAGAGCATCAGGGACGAGCGGAGGCAAAATCTGGATCATGTTGAAAAGGTTACCAGGACGATCCGTACTCCGATTTTGGAGATGCCATGTCGGAAAAGTACAGGCCGTACCACCTACGTCTAAAGAAAAGTTACATATTCCACAGGTACCGGACATCCACATCCCCCAGTCGGAAGGAGGACCTTAGGTAGCACAGCTTTTTGCGAGGCCAAAATGTTATGACCACTACCCGATTTGAACGGATGACCTTGAGGAGGTCCCAATCACTGGAATCTCACGCGCTACCGCTGCGCCAAGCGGTCTTAATGGTACCTTGTCTGATTTTAATTTCATGACACTATACCCTTGGTAGACGTATCTCTTCACCACGATGTAACCTCGTTTTGTCACCCCCTCTAGACTCATACATCGACGGGCTCACGCCAAGATGATTCAGAGAGGCTGCTCGGAAGCCAGCAAGCACCTCATCAGACAATGTCGTCAACAGCCTGCAAGTATTGAGGAGGTTACTGTAGTGAAGACGGATATTGGCAAAAAACGGGAGTGGACTTGGGCAATGGATGGGTTGCGGATGAGGAGCTCCTCGCTTAGGGGCTCGAAGGGCTGCAAGCTCAGGAGATTCACTGTATGATCGAGGGTCGTAAGTCTGAGGACGCTCTGGTGGATGACTCAGCACAAGAGGTTTTCGAGTAGATTCATCATTGAAGAAATTACAACTGTACAAATCACGTCACCGCATCCCCGGCCCCTCTTCCCCCGGATGTCGCCTCACGACATCGTCGCGTCCCCCGTTTCCTCCCCATCGACCTTGACATCCATATCCCACACCAAGAGTCCACCTCCTTGTTCTCGGAGCCATTGCGCGCTCCGCTTCTCGTCGTTGAAGTACACGTATGCACGCTGTAAGTCTTGCCGGTCGACTTCTTTCGCTTTCCGCCGGCGAGCGAGGACGTCCGCGCATGAAATGAGCTGCAGCGCGTAGCGGAGAGTCGTTTCCTGGGCCATTTTGGTCAGGACAGCGACAGCCTCGTTGCTGATAGACGTGTCTTCTTCTTGACAACTGTATCATTCGTTAATAGGCAGGCGAAGAAGAATAGGCATCGAGGTGCATACCGAATCTTGATGATTCCTTCAATCTCATCTGCAGAATACGGGCCGGTCCGCACGATCATGACCCTATCAAGCAAATCGACCGGCAAGCCATGCGGCGCCTTGTATCCCGTCCCTCGAACTTTCGCCATTCCCCTATTGCTCGCCATCACTACGATGGGTGCAAGCTCTTCCTCAAGCTTGCGGTTGATAAACGAGAAGCACTCAATGTCCAGCATATGCACTTCATCAATGAAGAGAATGCCAGGTGTGAGAGTCGCCTTGGACTCTTCTCGCCACTCATTGATTTTCGTGTCAATCTGATCACGTAGCTCGGGAGAGATCTCGCCTGTGTCACCCGCGAAAAGTGCAAGGAAGCCTTGTGTGCGACTGTTGATCACGTCGATTTCGTGCAACGAGATAGTGTGCGTCACTTCACGGCGCTTTTGGATTTCACCCTCTGGGCACTGGACAAACTTGGTCTACGCGATATGAGGAGCGGAAGCGTAAGACAAGAGCAGATGCACGCACATCGGCACCCATTGCATCATAGTCCCTGCTCCTCGCAAAGCTCCGCCCTAACTTCGATATCCGTCCAGATGCCTTATCGATGGCAATCACGTCTCCTGCAAGGACTTTCTCCTTGGTGAGTGAGTCGATCATTTTGTTACCGAGATCATAGACTGTCTCCATGTCGGTGGTTTTTAGTGTGAGCTTGCCAGTCTTGGTCGCCTGATCGACATATGTTAAGCACATCATCAAGAGATCGAAACATTGTCGCATACTCCAGTGAGACTCCGGTCAATCTGAATCTCGACAACTTCGCCCTCGATGATCTCCGTCTCCTCCTTGATCTGAACGCCAATACTTCGACGGAACGCTTGTGTCAACGCCTCTGTTTTTGACATCGACAACGAATATACTTCTGATGCAGCGATGGAAGTGAACGGTACATCCGGTCCAAGCTCTTGTGCCATCCCTGCAAGCAGTCAGGTAACCAGAAGTCGCGTAAAAGATCTCACATACCCATAGCAATAGCAGTCTTCCCACTCCCTGCTGGTCCCGCCATCAAAATTGCCCTTCCCGCAATCCGTCCCTCTTGTACCATCTTGAGGATCAGACCAGCAGCGCGCCGTGCTTTGGTCTGTCCCACCATGCCCGACCCGACGGGGCGTGGGTTCAGGTGGTCATCCAGTCCGAGGCCCCGAATATGGGAATGCGCACCAATGCGCTCAAGCTTGGTGAGATCATGAAGCGCAGGTTGTTGGAGAGAGATGGACTGTTGAAATGGTGAGGACTACCAGCTTGTATATATGTTTGAACGTACCATGCTGTCAATTGAAGGAGTTTAACAGAGACGCGTCTGATGTGCTTTGAGCGCCAAACGACTTTTTTCGCCACCGTTTTTTCACCTGCTTGCTTCGGAGCCGAGGATCTTCCGGTTCGCGTGCTCATTCCCACTCTTTCTCATAAGCATGGACCGGTCCTCCTTCATCCTGACTGTCACAAACCCTGCATGCAAGAGTAATATACATCTCGCGTATACCCAGCAATATACACGACAAGGTCAGCCTCCGTCATGGCCACGGTACCGTTCAAGGTTTCCGCCCCGTTTTGCAACCCCGCTGCAGACCTCATCGTTAAATCCTCTGATGGATTCGAGTTTCGTGTTCACAAAACCTTTCTTGTTGAAGGTTCAGCGGTGTTTGCAGACATGTTCGACCATCCGCAGCCGTTAGGCACAGATCCGACTGAACCTGTGCCCTGGCCCGAACGTGGCGTACTGGTCGACCGACTCTTACGATATATTTATCCAGTCATCAAGCCCACCTTGATATCTTTTGACGATGTGATGGAGCTAGGCCGGGCTGCCGATAAGTGGCAGATCGAAGTCGCACTATGGATTCTGAGGCGCGAAGTAATGTCCCCTCGTTTCGATCATCTACCCCTCCGCGTCTATACCTTCTGCTGCGAGATGGATTTCGAAGATGAAATCGAGCTCAGTGCCAGCAAGGCTAGCCTGTCGGACCCACGTGATCCCTGTCGTCGTGATCAGATAGGCAACTCGTCTGCCTTGGATTTAATTCGCATTGTCATGATGCATGATGCTGTCAAGAAACCGGCGAACCTTCCGGAAGCCTTGAAGAGAAATGATGCGACTCGGCCAGTACCGGCATGGCACCAGCCAATACTCTATGCTTGGGACCCACTATTCAAGAGGAATGACGCGGATTTGGTTGTCAAGTCATCCGACGGTGTCGAATTCCGCGTATTCTCCCTCTTCTTACGGGAGGCATCGCCTCGTCTCGCCGACCTTATAACCACATCTGGTGCCTCAACCTTGCCCACGAATGCCAGTTGTGCGAAGACTATGGAATGGCCTGAGCATGCTGGAACGATACAAGCACTTTTGCGCTATATTTACCCTCTTGGCGAACATCCGCGTACGGAGCAATCTACCGATGAGCTAATGGCTGTGCTGTGGGCAGCCCATGTATGGAAGATCGAAGCCGCCTTACGCCCTTTGCGAGCTGCTATTATCAGCCCGGAACGTGTTAGTTCCGACGCCATGCCTTCTGCTGCAGCATGGAGTTCGATAAGGAAAGAGAAGTCGCTGCAATGCATGCGATCGAGACTGACCCAGTATACCACGACAAGATTGCCGATTTCGTTGGTTTATCTGCCCTGGATTGGCTTTACCTTGTTGACGAAAGAAAGAGGTGCCTTGCTGCAATTAAGGCTGCGATAAACAACGCCTCGCTTCCACGTATGCCTAACGATACCTGTTTTATCCATGGATCACGGCACCTATCTGTGTCATCTTCGGACACTTTCAAGCCGTATCTCACACGAATAATGACGGCGAAGATGTCGGCGGACACATTCGCAATACCTTCGTTCCTCTCTCACAGGAAATGGGACGGCAATTTTGGTGGGTCGTGTTACGGTCAGGGAGACCAGGCAACGCTTCAATCATGCGAGACCGCCTTGAGGGCTCTCAAGGTAGAGTTGAGCCGTATTCTCAATTCTAACAAGTCATAGCACAATGTATAATGATTCCCAGAGAATGTTATTTGCAAGGCCTGTCACTCCCTCACAAAGAGCGAGCTTGGTTTAGCCTCTATTCCAGCCAGAAATCTTCCGAGAAGTGTCTTCAATGTGGTAAAGGAGTTCTTCAGCAAATCGTCATTATCGCTGGCACCGGATGTATCATTACATTTGGGGAACAAATATTGATTGGCAAAGTATATCAATGAAGTTCTGATTCCTACGACCTTTTCAAATGAAGCTACAACGGTTGATCCATCTAGCAATAGAGTACAAGATGCTCTTTTAGAACTTTGTTCACTTGTTCAATGATTTCCTCGCTGCTTCTGAAGCGTGCAGTGTTCTTTCTGCACTCAAGACAGGTGCCGCCTACCAACATCTCGTACAAATCGGGGGTGGTAACTAAAGAGTTTGGGATGATCGCTTGACACATGGCCTGCACAAAGACTGAATCGAGTGTCGCTTTGTGGCTGGCATCATCATGGCTGTAGTGTTCGAAATGCACGCAAGATGAAGGGGACGAAGGAAAGCTCAACTTTCGCAATGCTGCCATTAGCCTCTTCACCAGTGTCGTCCGAAATTCGCGAAGCTGTATCAGGTCATATCCTGTCATTTCCGTGAAGTCGTTTCGATTTCGATTTTCCATCGGATCGAAGAGAATAGCACGCGTTCTTGCTATCTTCTTCTCCTCTTCAAATCCCATGCTGTTGGCGAAGCCGTATATCTTCAACGGGCGTGTTTGAAGATGCAGAGGGGACATCAGCTCTTCACGAAATGCAGAAACGGCGACTTGAATATCCCATTCTATGGCAGCCCTCATGCAGAGGATGAGATGCTCCAGTCTCGAAGTTCCGGTCTTGGTAGGCGACCTGGGTAGAGGATAGATATAATACAGCAGCGTGAGAATGATGCTGGCAGGGAGTGGTAACGACAGCGCTGGGCGCGTCCCTTGATTGTGAGCAGACGACGTTTCGGACAGTTTGAGGATGCGATCTCGAAGTTTTGGCGATGAGCAAGCTAGGAAGAGCCGGAAGACCGAAAATTCGACACCGTCTGCTGAGTGCACTGCAAGGTCCCCGTTTGTATCACGGAATTCTGATGGGATGGAGCTCGAATCGGGCAGCCCTGTCGACATCGTAGCAGTTGCGTCAGGATTGGGTGAGAGCGTAAAATGGCTGTCGAACGTCGCATAAGGAGCGGATCGAAGCTTAACGAGTCGCAAAAGGTCCAAAGCGGTCATGTGCCTTGTGTGACTGCGAACTGGGATACCGAAAGGATCTATCTCGCTCGCCTTCTTCGCTACTTCATCTCGTATGTCTGTGAAATCCATTTCGCACGCAAAAGCATAGATCTTGAACGCATTCCGGTCGACATCCACAAACTTCTTGCACAAGAGCGTAGCTTTCAGCCAATCGATCGCGACAGGGATTTGCCATTTTTCGGCAGCCCGGATGACGTCGAATATTTCATCGAGAGAATTGATAGCTGGCTTGGGAATAGGGTACATGAGGATGAGTAGGTGGTTGATGATCTTTGCTGTCTCATCCCAGCGCACACGTTCGACCTTACCCCAGCCGATCGTGCATTCGTTTAACATCGAATCCTCGAGCATACCCTTGAAGAAGAAAGAGCCTTCGATGAGAATCGCTTTCCAAGTTTTGAACTCGACATTGTCAGAGGATGTGACGATGAGATCTGCTGTCGGGTTAAGGAAGCGAGGCGGTGCATTGAATGCCGACGCGGAACGGCGGTTCGTTTGGTTCTCCGTGGTAGATGTGGTAGACGATAGTTCGACCCCAGAAAACAAAATGGGGAGAGAGTCCATTATTGAGTGGCCGTTGTTGAATGGGCGAGCAGAGACGAGAGACAAGAGGTATATATTAATGGGACCATTGACCACCTAGCCCTGCTGTCGTACATTGTCCAGACCGTCGGATTTCGGAAATGCGGTAGACACGAGGTGCGCCAGATAACAAGCAGCTGCAAACGAGTAAGAGGTAGGATGGCGGTTTTGAGGTAGGAAGTAGATAGACGCCGTACAACAACACATGGTTGCCAGCAGAAAGCGCCAGCTGTCGCATGTTGAGCTGCCCGACGCCTGAGAGAAGGAGGTAAAGATATACTGGGCATTTGAAGATACCCCATTAGGTAGAGCAGGATATAGTCGCCTGGAGAAAGCTGAACGTAACAAGGGTCATGCCGATCCACCTCGATAGGTGAGCCAGAATAAGCGCCGTTTGCTGCTATCCAACAATAGTATTTGCAATTTCGGAGATGATACAGAGTGCAGATGCGGGAGTGCACAGAAGAGAAGTGACGTTGTTCAACAGTTCGAGAGAGCTAAAGGCGTCAGGTGTGTGCCACTTGTAGGAATTGGGAGGCGGCGTGGTACGATGCGATGGTTCTGAACTGTGAGCGATTCCTTGCTTCGAGGTTCGATTATGCCATACGGTACGACAGAAAAAAGACAATCGGGTATCTGGATACAAAGAAGATGCCTTAGCAGAGGTTCTGTTTGGGGAGCGACGTGAGATACGCACCGTTGTTTTGAACTGTGGACGGCAGCACCTTCATGAGTGCAGTGATACCATGCATACACTCTCACTCTTCCCCTTCCTCTTCTTCATCCTCTTCGTCCTCCATCTCCTCCTCTTCTCCAGGCTTTGGCACCTTCTTCCCAACCACGGCGCCTTCTTTCTCCTTCTCTCTATCCCCAACAGCGTCCCTCCATGCAGTAAGCCTTTCTCCCAAATCTTCCTTCGCAGACACAACGGCCGACCTCAGTGCGGCATAGTACTGCTCGTTGGTGGGCTTCGTAGCGCTGGCCCGCAAATCGACAGCATAGGAGTACGTCCCGGAAGCTGTGAGCTGGGCGCCTGCTTGGGTCGGTGGTCTAATCTCTCCAGGAAGATCAAGTTTAGCATCAACAACCACAACCGGGTGAGCCATTATAATAGTTTAGTCCTAAACGCAATCGCCGGTCGACAGTCGTTCGTGGGCGTAGGGCAAAATGCACGCAATTTTCGGCGCTCGTCGTCCGGCGCCGAAGTCAGGGACGATGAACGGTGCCTTTCCCCCACCTTCTCCGCTGACGCATTGACAATTTCTCAACCGTCCGTCGTCCACTTCGGCTCCGGCTCATCGTCCTTCCTTTTCCCGTCCACCTTAGTCTGCCTCTATCTCCTATATCTCTGGGCCGTCGTCGAGTGGAGAGATAGAGGACCAAAGGTGAAGGATGACTACCCTCACAACAAAGGCACCTGTGCCGCCGTTGAGCACGATCGAGAGCTTCATGTGCGGTGGTCTGGCCGCGTGTTGTGCCGTGCGTCCTCACCCTCCTTTTCTGACCTCCACACTGATATCCCTCAGGTAACAATATCCAATCCGTAACGCGCTTGTGCCATCTTGTTGCCCGCCGCACGCTGACCGGCCCTCCAGACCCGAAGTCGCGAAAACCCGCCTTCAGTTAGATGGCGAGCTCGCCAAGTCCGGCTCTCCACGCGTATACCGCAACGTGCTCGACGTGTTCGCCAAGACGTGGAAGAATGAGGGTATTAGAGGGATACAACGAGGGTTGGGACCAGCATATATCTACCAGGTACGGCCACTTTGCTCTGTGTATGCGTGGGCTAACCTACTGTTGTAGATATTGCTCAATGGATCACGATTAGGTACGGCTTACACACACTTACGTATATGCGACTTTCTGAGCACACAATATAGGCTTTTACGAACCTTTCCGGGTGACGTTCAACCGCATGATCGGACGACCGGACAAGACCGTCCTGGCATCCACATCCATCTCGGCTGGCGTCGCTTCCGGTGCGGTAGGCGCCGCGTTAGGGAACCCGCTTTTCCTTATCAAAGCGCGCATGCAGGCGTACTCTCCGGCACTTCCTGTGGGAGCACAGAGACATTATAAGAGCTCTTGGGACGCACTGAGCACTATTTTCCGGACGGAGGGGTTGAGGGGCTTACTGAGAGGTATCGACGCGGCACTCTTGAGGACATGCATGGGAAGCTCGGTATGTTCCCATTATTTTTATGTGACACAGCAGAGTCTGATGCGTTGTTGAATTTTCTAGGTCCAACTGCCGAGCTACAATCTTGTCAAGACGACGCTTGTGCAGAACGGTTGGCGCTCGGATGGGTTCTGGACATTCCTTGCTTCCTCCAGCGTGTCGGGAGCCACGGTGTGCATAGTGATGCAACCCGCCGACACAGTGCGTGCATTGTTCTGTTTCCTTCCTAATAGCATCCCCATTCGAAGAGTCAGCGCTGATTATTGTCATAGGCACTGACCCGGATGTACAACCAACCCACGACACTTGATCCCAAGACCGGAAAATCAGTTGGGCTACTGTACAAGAACCCGATTGACTGTCTGTGGAAGACGCTGAAGACTGAAGGTCCATTTGGGTGGTACAAGGGTACGTACTGCTGATACTCGCAAGCATGCGCCCAGCCTGAGAATGACCCAGGCACCGTCGCGCATTTCCTGCGCATTGCACCACATACGATCGTCACTCTCACCGCGAACGAGCTTATAATGTCCCTCTACGTCCGGCTAAAGTTTGGAGCCAAGTCGGAGTACAGGGTAGTATAGGGCAGTTGGGCGTTGCCTTTGGTCCTCGGGGTGGTGCGCCGAGCGATGGTGATCAGAGAGATATAGAGCTAATGTATTGGTATTCCATTAATGCACGACATTACAGCTCGCCTGTGACATTGAACATTCGATGAAATATCAGCAGTTCATCTAGCAAGTGCTCCAAACATCTTTCCTAGTAAGTCGGCGATAACGGACGTGTAGTTTATGACCGACAGCATAGCAGTCACACGCCTCACTGACCGTTACTTCTCAGTCAACCACCATGTCAACCCGTTCTCGCACTCCTTCTCCTCGACCTCACAAACGACGACGACATACGGAGAAAGATGAGCGCTCGCCAACGCCCTCAGAAGAGTCAGAGGTAGAACTTCCTTATGGTGCGAAAGAGATCTCGGAAAAGGACTATTATGCGAAGAATGACGAGTTCCGAGTATGGCTCAAGGATGAGAAGAGAAGGGTATGTGCTGCTGGATACGATTTCATGGGGAACATAGGTTGCTGATGACTGTGATGGCGCAGTACTTTGATGAACTCAGTGGAGAGAAAGCACGCTCGTACTTCAAGAAGTTCGTACGCTCATGGAATCGTGGTCGTCTTCCCCGTACATCCTATTCTTCCACACAAGCTTTCATCGATGAATGTATATGTAGGATCTATTTACGCAGGCATCAACTCCAGCTCGACCGCCCCGGCCTCTCAAACGGCCTTCCGGTGGTCCTTCACCGACCAGTCGAATCGCGCCGAACGCGAGGCGCTAGAACGAGCCCGCGGGGACGTCGGAAGTGCCACCTGGGGAAAACCCAGCGCTGCCCTTTCCGAGACACCAGAGACGGAGAGACGCGCAGGGCCATCAAGAGTCGCTGGCCCTACTCTGCCGTCCGCGTCAGACCTCCGTTTCGCTCAGGAATCTGCTGAAGAACTGCGTGCTCAAGACCGCTCTCGCTCTCGTGCATTGGACAAACGTGATGCTCGGGACCGGTTGGAGGAGGTCGCACCCCGCGAAGTAGGGAGAGAGAGGATGTTGGAGAAGAAGAGAGAGAAGAGGGAGGCGGATAGATCGTTTAGGGATAAAGGGGATGATGCGGGCTTGGAGATGGATGACAAGAGCTTAATGGGAGGAGATTCGTTTCAGGATCGGTATGTGCCGGTTCCCGCCTCCTCGCTGTTCCTGGTGCTCATATGATGGTGATAGGCTACGACAGAGAGATGCGGCGAAATCTCGGTTTGAGGAGAAGAAGCGAACGGAACGGATGGAGCTAGAGGCAGAGAGGAATGAGAGAACACGAGCGTTGCGCGAGAAAGAGCAGGGAACGATGGAGATGTTCAAGAAGATGGCTAAGGAAAGATTTGGTTAGGCCTGCAGTTCTTGCAAGCTGTCATTGCTGTAGCAGTCTCCCTGCATAATTGCAAGGTGAATGACATTATATTACTTCCTAACCCCAACCTAGCCCTTCTTGCTCTTCTCCTTCCCTCTCGGCCTCTCCGTAACAACCATCGTATTCGCACCTTTATGTCCACGCGGACCAGGCTTACGCGTACGCTTGCCCTTAGCCAACCAGCCGTAGATAGAGCGTGGGTGCTTGTTACCCTTCGATTTCCCACGTCCTCCTCCGTGGGGATGGTCGACACTGCAATGTCATTAGCACAAGTTGAAGATAATGAGGATGAGGACATACGCGTTCATGGCCACACCACGGACGTGAGGTCTTATACCGAGCCTCCTGCTCCTCCCCGCCTTGCCAAGCATCCTCCCTTTCCAATGCTCGTTGCTGACCTTTCCAATAGTGGCACAGCACTCTTGTCCGATCTTCCTCACCTCCCCGCTCTGCAGTCGCACATGTGAATACTTCCCATCCGGCTCATGGACGACCACTTCTCCATAGCTGCCCGCACTTCGCACGAGTTTCATAGGGCCGTAGGGGTGAAGAGAGATGTTGTGGATCTGCACTCCGCGGGGAATGAGTCGCAGAGGGAGGACGTTGCCAGGCTTGATAGTGGTCATGCGGAGCACACCGAGCGCGAGCTGAGAAGTCGTCGCTGTTGCGCCACGAACGTGCTCGGCCATCTTAGCTTGCACGGCGGGGTTGAGACGACTCACAGGCTGGGCAGGCTGCTGAAAGTCTGGCTGGGCATCGATAGCTCCTTGCGGTGGGGTCCTGTCAAGGGCAGCAGCTGGATCGGGAAGGAACTCGCCTTCCGTGCCGGCGCCGTCTTCGGCCTCGATGCTCTCTTCCAGTTCTTCTACAGGGGGAAGTGCACCGCCTTCTTCTACCTCGTGTTCTGCCTTGAGTGCCTGCGCCTCCAGTGCTTCCTGTTCAGCCGCGGCTTCTAACGCGGCCAGTTCCGCCTCCAGCTCCGCCACGCTGTCCTCGTCGTATTCCGGCTCTTTTGGCTTGGATAA
Organism: Dacryopinax primogenitus; assembly: GCF_000292625.1. Classification (NCBI taxonomy): domain Eukaryota; kingdom Fungi; phylum Basidiomycota; class Dacrymycetes; order Dacrymycetales; family Dacrymycetaceae; genus Dacryopinax; species Dacryopinax primogenitus. The sequence continues at coordinate 1,122,315 of NW_024467204.1, read as the reverse complement.
TGATGGCTCCTCCACAACCGCCGGAGCCGTGTGCTTCTCCCCTCGATTTCTCCCTTTATCTTCCTTTGGTGGGGGAATACTCTTCCTCTCATCAATAAATCCCTCCACGAATCCATCGGGTATCCCATACCTAAAGCTCTCCACCACGTCCCCCGCGCGTATCCCATCTGGCGCAAGGATGTACGAAAAAACCTGCTTCGCTTTAGGGTTACGTTGTCGGATGAGAGCGATATGTGCCGAACGGCGGGGGTCGAACTCGATCCGTATCACGTCGCATTTCCCAGGTTCGCTCCTTTTGAAGTCGACGATCCTGATCCTCTGTCTCGCTCCTCCACCAACAGACCGCACCGTAATTCTGCCAGCTTTGTTGCGCCCTCCGGTCTTGCGCTTCGCTACCGTGAGCACGCGGATAGGCGCGCCGGTGTACAAGTGCGGGTTGTACACGTCCCGGCGATGGCGGATACTCGGTGTCAGGGGCTTGTACACTTTGTAAGGGCCGTCAATGCGTACGAATGGCGATTTTTTGGGAGGAAGAAGTTGCTTCATCGATGCGGTTATGCGTGTGGGTGCGACGGCCACTGCAGCTGAGCACAGAGAGGTGGTGGAGAGAGAGCGGGAACATGATGGGCGTGCGCCGCTGAATAGGGATAATCGTGCTGTGCTGAGCATGGCTGATGGTCCTCCTCCCTGTTGGGAAAGAATGGAGAAGGAGGAGGTCAGCGAGGACGACGCTGAGGACGGCGAGCAAGGCTTCGAAGACGATGAGCAGCAGAGCGAATTTGGACAAAATAAACGGAGGAAATTCGAAAGGTCGTCGGAGTTAGTCTATCTCCGAATAATACATCGCGGCGGACGATTGTCACCTCTTCAAGTACTTTATGGATGTGCTGTCTAGTCAAACATTGATATTTTCCGCTGGAAACTATCTACAACCTCGCTATATCTCGTATCTTCAGTGCCGCTCGACTCACTTCCCCCAAACTCCTGTACCCAGCAAGATCCATCAGACTGTCAAAGTCCGCCAAGAGGGACTTCGTCACATGCCTCACACCAGGAGCACCTTGAATCGCCAGGCCATAGATCCATAATCTTCAGATGGGGGACGTGAGCTATGTCGATAATCAGACGCACACAGCACACGCACCTCCCGATAAAGACCGCCTTCGCCCCCAAGGCAAGCGCCTTGAAGACGTCCGCCCCCGTCCGCACGCCAGAGTCGAACATCACCGTCATATCCCCACCTACGGCATCCACGATCTCGGGCAGCATCTCTAGGGATGCGACGGCTCCGTCGACTTGTCGCCCGGCGTGGTTGGAGACAATGATCCCGTCGCAGCCGTTGCGGTTAGCGAGGAGGGCGTCTTCTACGCACTGGATGCCTGTCTGCATCTTTCAGCACCCGGAACAAACAAGTGGTGTTCTATCTAGGGGAGTGTGCATGGCCCGAACGTACCCTTTAGCACAAACGGCTTCCCACCCGAGATGTCCTTCCATAACTTGATCACTCTTGGCAGGTCATCCCACGAATGCGCCTTCCCATGCCATACAGTGTCAATCCAAGCTCGTCCGGCTGTTTTGGGGTCTTTCTTTGGCTGAGCGTACATGAGTTTCCGACGTGAGGAAGAGAAAGGATGGAACTTACGTCTATCCCCTTCTCCTCGAGGTACTTGTGAAACACGGGATCGGTCCAGCCCATCTCGTTCCCTTGTCCGTAATAGAACCTGGCCAAAATCAGAAACAGTGCTTCTGTGCAGGAAAAACGGAGTTAACGTGTAGTTGGCTTGCGCTACATCCCCGTGTCGCCACGCTAGATGGTCCGTGTCCAGCGTCATGATACACACGTCGAACCCGTTGTCCCACGCCCTGCATTCTATCAGCGTCCGGTGCGTACAAACCCACCAGCGCTCACCTCTTCAACAAGCTCTCCGCCAGCTCCCAATTGTGCGGCAAATACAGCTGGAAGAATCTCGGCCCTCCCTCTGCCCTCCCTGCCGCCTTCGCACCAGCGTCGTTCGCCTCCGCCACGCGCTCCACACTCCGGCTGCTAGCTGTACTCAAACAATACGGCAATCCCAGCTCTCCAGCCACGCTCGCGACCGCCAGCTCTCCCTCCGGATTGTAGATCTCGTTCACCCCCACCGGGGCAAACCCAATAGGAGCGGGAATATGGTGACCAAAGAGAGTGGTGCTGATGTCTCGCTCGAGGGTGGGACGTAGCATACGTGGGATGATCTGGTATGCCGCGAAGGCGGCGCGGTTGGTGCGGGCGGTGAGGGAAAGACCGGCGTTGGACAGGGCGTACAGGCGACCGCGTTCGGAGAGTTTGGACGCGGCTACGGCTTCGAGTTGGTCGGGATCCTAAGATGGGGAGAGTCAGAGAGAGGAGACCGGAAGAGGAGACGTAAGGATGGGGGAATGAAAGTTGGCGCTCACAGTGCTGAATGAGGGCAGTGTGCCGTACGACCCATCCTTGAAGATCTCACGTTGGTATAGGTCGTAGTTAGGCGAGGTACGCTCTGGACGGCTGGTGGGGTCTGACATTGTCGCTCGTTGCTCGTCTAGGGAAGTTTAGGGGTGATTCAAGATTGAACTTTGAGGGTTGTTGACAGATGGAGAGAGAGAACGTATCCAGCGCGTTCAAATGTATAATCTAGGGAACCGTATGATTAAGCAAGCTATGTATAGGTACGCCTTGTGGAGTCAAGAGCGTGCGCACTGTGACCGTCATCGAGCATCACCGATAGGATATGTACTTCCCTCAGGAAGGTGACATGAGCCAAAGTCGAGATCTCCAACGGCGAACTGAAGAATACGGTGGTGCTGAACCACACCGAGCTCCAACTTGAAGAGGTCAAACTTTTACAGCCACGGAGAGCAGATGATTGACGTCGCTCTACTTTTCAGCCGCCAGAGGTGGTTATGACGTAGACCAACTTGACTCGGGGGAATGAAACTGCGAGAATGAGAGATGAGGGCATCGGCGTTATTGACATCGGCGTTAATGTCCATGCCATGTTCGACGTTATACACAACACCCGCGTTATGTTCGCTGATACTCAATAGAAAAGCACATCGAATCAAGTCTTCAAAGGGCCAACCCTAGCCTAGGTGGTCAAGTACATGACCATCAGCAGAGATACCACCACATGGGCGATTGACTTTTAGCAGTGCATCAAATAGAGCCAAGGTTTCAGGCCACCATTGTAAGATGACAGACAACCAGGTCAGAAGTTCAGAGACGAAAATCCAGTATCCCAAGAGGTCACATTTTTCCAGACAGGCAAACATAAGTGATGATGGCCACATACCAACGGATTGTTTACTGTAATGCGAAAGAAGACGCGTCGCGACGCGTGCCTCCGAGCACTCGCCTCCGGTGAGGCACGCGACCCTGATCCTTCTGACTGGTTGACCTCGTCATCAATCAGTGCAGCGTGGCCATCTCATATACCTAATTTCCTTTCTCTTTTCCCGTCTTTCACGATGGAGAGCTTCTTATTCCAGGATGTCAAATTTACTATTCATCGCTCGATAAAGAAAGAGGATGTGGAAAAGCTAATGGCGGCGTTGGACGCGAACGGCGCGACCGAAGCAGAAGTCGAGAGGGAGGCAACCCACATCATCACAGATAGCCTCGAGGTTGGCATCGATATGGAGACAGACGGAAAACGAATACATCTTGTTACTCCTGCGTGGGTCACACGATGTATGGCGCTAGGAATTAGGCAGGAGGAACGCTTCTATTCCCCGGATCCGAAGATGCTCTTCTCTGGCATCGTGGGATGCGCGTCAGATGTGAGCACTCATTTGAGTCATATATGCGTCCATTCTGATAGAATTTACACAGCTTCCTGCACGAGATGTTGAAGTGATACAAGCGGGCATCGTTGGACTGGGTGGTCAATGGCGTGGACCACTGACGAAAGAGGTGACGCATCTGTTCGTGCTCTCGCCAAACGGAGTGAGTGGTTGCCGTCATACCCGATAGACGCTGCCTAACCCAAACGCAGGAGAAGTATAACATTGCCATGAAGCACCAGCACCGGACGGGAATGAAAGTGGTTCTACCCCATTGGTTCGACGACTCGTTCAAGGCCGCACATCTTGTCCCTACTCGGATGTACGAGTTCCCCGACCCTCCGCTGATGAAACCTGGCGGAAGCCAGATTCCAGAACCCTGGAAGTACGACGAGAATCAGTCACAGCTGTATAAGAGCATACAGTACGCAAAGGCGGACCAAGATATGTCCAAGGTCAGCACGCCGTGCCAGCGGATTTGACGTGTGCTGATGGATTATTCAGATCCGCGCGAAGCAGAAGGATATGTTCGGGAACCAGCGCGTGCTGCTCTCGGATAGTCTGCGGCTGACCTCGCAAAGACGCGAAGCATTTGAATCACGAATACGCGATGCCGGAGGGGTCATCGCCGAGAGCGTATCGAAGGCTGACATTCTCGTTACGGCACTCCAGGACGGACATGAATTCTATTCTGTGGGCACATAGATGGCACACGTGTTGAACATCGCTGATGTTCGTGATACTAGGCGTTCAAGAGGAAGAAAACTGTTGGCACCCTAGAATGGCTCGTTTATGCTCTCCGGGACGGTCGGCTATCAAATCCGCGGGAACAGCTCATGCATTTTCCTCATCCAAAGGGACCTTGCGGCAATTTTGCCACCTATGTACGTGTCGTAGCGTTCTCCGGGACAGAGGTTTACCCTTCTGGCAGGAAATGACTGTGACTAACTATACCGGGCCTGCACGGGACTACGTCAAGCTGCTGATTGAGGCGCTTGGGGCGAAATTCACTCCAACAATGTCTGGCTCGACGACTCACGTCATCGCTGGCTATTGCCCGCCTAACGAGAAAGTCAGCGCAAAGATTGAGCGAGCAGAAGAATGGAAAATCCCTGTTGTTAACCACCTTTGGCTGGAAGACTGTTTTGTGGATTGGAAGGAATCTCCTGTCAGTGGAAACAAGTATGCTATGCGGAATATTGAGTGGAGTGCGATTCTGGGAGCGAAGCGAGAGATCACTGTCAACATCCCAAAGGAAGAGCAAGCCGAATCAGAAAGCGAAACAGAAGCCGAAGTTTCCCCTCAGAAGTCTCGCAAATCCGCACAGCACAATTCCGCGCAGTCGACACCAACCCGCAAGCTGAACGGAAGGCATCATGCCACAGACGCCGACGCACTTGTGGGAGGTACAGCGCCACAACCCGAAGAGGAAGACGAAGTTGACGAAATGGTCGGTACAGATAACGCTGCCACGCCGACACACAGAACAGCTAGGCCATTGTCGAAGACTCCTCTGTTTCATCCTGAGATGCCCACCGGCCGCATAGTGCCTGCGACGAGTAGCCCTATGCGCCCTGAAGACACGCCCCCCAGTTCGAAGCGGCAAGCCGTCTCGAGTCCTGACAAGAGTGAGCCACCAACGAAGAGGACCAAAATCAACTCCCAGGCACCTGCGAATACACCAGTGGTTGAGATATCCTCCGATTCTGAGAAGGGCCAAGTCCAGAAGCCTTCGCTCAAATCTTCTTCAACGCGGCCCAAGCCGAGGCCACTTTCCCGCACCTTACGCATGCCATCTCCCACGTCGGACTCCGAACTACCAGATGATCCTATGGAAGGGCTGGAAACCAAAGCCACAAGAAAAGCTCCATCAAAAAGAGTTATTTCAACTTCCCGAACCGTTGCGAAACCCCTTCCAAGCTCGGCCCTGACAGAAGATGAAGATATGTCTGACGCTCCTGGACCTTCTCGCGGCCGTGTACCTCCCCCAAAACAGCGGAAAGGCAAGCGTCCCTCTTCTCCTGCGAGCGGGGTCGAACTTCTAGCTTCCGATGGTCCTTCGTCAAGTGCAATCGCGAGCACTTCCTGGGACAATCGGCCACGACGAAGTGCCGCTGTTGCTGCTGAGAAATCGCTACATATTGCGATGGAAGATGCGAACAAGTTCTCGAAAGAGATGCGGCACGGGCACCACTTGAATGACTTGGGTCGGATCAAAGTTCCGGCACCAGAAGTTGTAACACTCACCACCGATGACAGTGCCGATGAACGCCCTCCCATGCATCCTAAAGAGGTTGAGCACAAACGCGGAAGGGGGAGCAGAGAAGCGAGAGAGAATACACCTGTAGCAAAGAAGCCGCTCAAGGAAGGGGTTAAAGTGGGGCCTCCCAGAAAGAAACGTGCTGTTGTGAGTGACGATGACGCTGAAAGCGAAGAAGTGGTGCACGTTCAACACCCGAAGAAGCCTACGGCACCGAAGGCGAATGCCAATGCGAAAAGCACAAAGAAAGCCGAAACGCCTCCGGCCAAACAAGTGAAGGCAATTGCCACCCAGATAAATCTTACTTCAGCAGAACAAAGGGTCGGTATCCACCCACTGTTCTCCGCACGATGCTGACACCTTAGTAGGCTCTTGAGGCGCTCGGTGTCATCATGGTTTCGGATGCCAGGGAATGTACGCATGTTATCGCGAAAGGCATCTCGAGAACTGAGAAGTTCCTCGTGGCGATGGCGAACGCTCCGAAGATCGTTACGAAAGATTGGGTCACCAAGTCCATTGAGGCAGAGCGTCTGTTACGTGAGTGAACTCGTTGATGAGAACCAACTCAAACCTGACGGTTCATCATGCAGCTGAGAGGGAATATGCTGTCAAGGATACCGCCAAGGAGCACGACTACGATTTCAAACTATCAGACGCGCTCGCCCGGGCCGCCAAGAAGCCGCTCATGCAGGGTCACAAATTCCATATCACGCCTACTGTCAAAGTCGATTTCCAGTCACTGAAGAAGATCATCGAAGCATGCGGAGGCAAGGTGCAGAAGGTGCAGCAGCCGCTGACGAAGGAACTAGAAGACAACCAGCACATCATCTCTTGTGTGGAGGACGAGAAGTATTGGAAGCCACTTGCTACTGCTGAGGAGGGCACGAGAGTCTATTCGCAGGAGCTGATCTTAACGGGAGCGTTGAAGCAGGAGATGGCATGGGAAGATAGGACGATGCTTGTGGCAGTCTCCAGCGCATAGCAAGGCATCTTTCCCTTGATTTCCTTCATCTTAGGAGTGCTCTCTTGACATTGTGGCATTGTGAGTGGTGTAACATAGCTGACGAAGCTGTGGGGAATTCTGAACATGGAGATTATATCCTTGCTTGAGGGCCAACGCTGCTTTTTGCCTAGGTTGGAGATACACGCTCATCCCCACCTTCTCCAGTATTTCCTGCACGTTGCAATGGGTACGAGCCGACCGTGTTAGATTGGGACGCGCTCCTGCTCCAGCATCGCCTTCAGCAACTTTAGCGCCATGTCCGGACCTTCAGCAGACACGATAAACAGCCCCTGCAGCGCGGCCATACTAACATTCCTGTCCCTAACCATCTCCCCCAACCTCCCTGCCCCCTCTTCCACCCCCTCCTGACCAGCATAAAACCGTTCAAACATCTCCTTCGCCTGGGCGGGGGTAGCGTCGTCTAGCGTCTCGTGCATGTCTACCCTCCCGGGCCGGATAAGCGCAGCGTCAAGCTTTTGCGGATGGTTGGTCGTCATGAACACTATGCGCGACTCGGCTGCGCCTACGCCGTCTAGGGCGTTGAGCAGGCCGGAGAAGGTGATAGCGGATTGGTATCTAGTCGTTCAGTCAGCTGCGAACCAGCAGTTCTGGAGAGAAAGTCCTACCCATCGGCCGAGGTCTGCACTCGGTGATTGAATGCCGCGTCTATATCTTCCAAGAGGATGATACTGCGCGGAGGGGCGTTGATCAGGAGGTGGCTAAGCTTGTCGTCTGTTTGTCCTCGCTCGGACAGGTTGAGGATACAGATGTCCATGGATAGTGACCCGGCTAAAGCTTGGACGAAGGATGACTTGCCAGAGCCTGGCGGGCCTGAGAGCAGATAACCTCTTCGGTAGGGAATTCCTGTAGAACAGTAAGCAAGTCATAGCACAACCACGAGAATTACAGGTGACGGCGTACCTCTATCAGCATACCACGTTTCCCGTCCCATGAACGTCCTTATATCCTCCACAATCCGCTCCTTAACCCCATGAGCAAGGACGACACTATCCAGCTCTCTCTTCCTCCTCGGTGGCCCAAGCGGCCTCCACTCTGCGCCCCAGGCGCTGTATATCATCGTCTTGTTCTCGATCGCCTTAGACCCAAGGTCGTACGCCTCTTGGAGGATGATATCGAATAACGCCCGGTCGCGGGAGAGCGTTGTGAGGGAGACTTTCTCCCAGGGCGTACCGGACTTTACGTCGATCATCCTCTCATTCCGCTCTCTCCTTACCTAACCAATAGGAACAGTGCGTTGTCCGTAAGCTCAGCGAAGAGAGAATAAGCAGGCAACATACCTGCATCCACGCACCTCTATACCTAATCCAATGTGTGCCCTCCCCCGGCACCTGCTTAAACTCGACATCCGTCACCCCACTCTCCCGCTTATTCACACTAGTGTTCACGCTTAGCTGGTGAGAGCGGAACCCTCGCCCTCGGCCGGAGAAAGGCGACGACTGACGGGAGAGCCAGGAGAGTACCCAAGGGTGGGAGAGGTCGGTCGAGGGGATCTCGAGCGTTGTTAGCAGACGCCGGCGGACGAGCGTGTCGGCCGAGAGCATCCCACGTCGGAGTAGGGCGAGGCCAGTGCCGACACCCTTTAGGTGGTGTTAGCAATAGCCCAACGCAAGGCGGTGTGCACATACTATGAGCGCAAAACCAGCCGAGAAAATGGGACTGACCCTAACGTCAGCTCACGTCCTTTTGGACAAATATACGAATTACTTAGACATAATACTCTCCAAAGTAGAACGCTTCTGCCCGCTGGGAGGCGGGGTTGCCGTACTCGTGGACGCTTGGGACAGGCCATACACCTGCTCATCTTGCAATACCGGCGCAGCGGTATTTGTTGAACTAGAGGACATGCCAGGTACTGATATGTTAAATGAGGGCATTTATAAAGCTATCAGGATAGGTTCAGTCAGCGCATATCGGTTGAGACGGCATGGAGAGAATAAATGAAGTGTCGCCGTCGTTGAATGGACAAATTTCCGACGCGTTTCCTTGGGCGCTTGTTGCGTCGATGTCCACAATTAGTGAAGGAGAGAAATATGCATGACTACGCTGAAAATCGTACAAATCAAGGCAATATGGCTACAAAGCTATATACATTCCCACAACAGGTCCTTATACAGAACCAGGAAAATAAATGTCATGATGTGCGTAAGTGAGTGAATATGCAAATATCAGAAAAGCGAATCAACTGCTCAAACTAATGCTGCTTCAGAGATTGCGTAATCTGGTTGAACAACCCCTCGCTCGTGCTGCTCATCATCCTTCCACTCGACAACAAAGGTGCTCTATAATCCCCCATATCTGAAAGCGGCTTGGACACTACCCGTGGCTTCATTGCCAAAGGTGCAGGACTCGCACCAAGGTTGGTGATATCGCTCACAGTCCGCTTCGCTGGGCTGCGAACGGGGGTGAAGCCAGTCCGATTCTTGCTCAACTTGCGTAGCGTACTAGCTGGGCTCTTGGGCGTCGGCGCAGGAGCGGGAACATATTCCTTATCGATGATGGGCTCGGTGAACTCAATCGGGAGTGGGCGTTTCTGGCCAATGATATGGCTAGGCGCAAGGTCGTCGACGTGCTTGGGATGGACTCGTAGTGGTCGGATGGGGGAGATCTGTGCAGGGATGGGAGCGAGCGTCCTTGTGTTCTGCTCCGTGCTAGCGGCGGGTGGTGGAGGCACCGGATCGGTAGAATTGCCAAAGATGTTGGTCGGAACAGAGGTGGTGCGGTTGAAGGAACGAGGCCCCGATGTGGATGGGAAGGTAGCTGATGCCTTTGCCGGGCTCTTGCGGCCTGATGGATCAGAGCTTGCTGATACCGTCCGTGGCATAGGCGCCTTGGTAGCTGGTGTTTTGCTCGCGACTGCTGCAGCCGGGGGAGCATCTTTCGCAGCTACCAGCTTAGCCTGCAAGCTCGTGAGCTTCTTGTTGAGCGTGTCAACCCTCATTTCCAATTTCTTCTTTTCTTTGTACACCACGATCATCTTGTCGTCTGCCTCTTCGACCTCTGTGGATTTCTTCCGCAACTGTGCCTCCAGGTCTTCGATTCGAGAGTTGAGTTCGACAAGTTGCGCGGAGGACTTGGCGTGTGCTGTTCGCGATTCGGCCTCGGCAAGCTTCTGCTCGGCCTCAACAGCCACGTCCTGCGCATGCGCGAGGCTGTCACGAAGAAGCTTGACTTCCGCCTGCAGACGGGTGATCTCATTCATGCTGTAACAATGTAAGAGAATGAACCTGGGGGATGGAGTGGCATACCTTTGATCAATCTGGTCCTGCAACTTTACTCTCGCAGCCTGCTCCCTCTTGAGGTCGCTTTGAGCAGATGCAGTATCAAATTGCAGAGATACGCTTGCACGTTCCTGCTGCGACGCGCTCTCCTTGGCCGATGTGAGGTCCGCCGTGAGTTGAGCATTAAGAGCCTGTTCATCTTTCACGCGTTGCTCCAATTCATGCAGTTGCGACTGCAATTCTTGCTGTGCCTGCTTGGCAGCCTGGGCGTCGTTCACAAGTTGGCGTTCAAGCTGCTCTGCTCTACTCATCTCTGCAGTTGCGCGGTCTCCAGCGGCCACAAGCTCTTCCCTCAAACTCTTCGTCTCCTCCATATGAGCTTGATGGTTGATCTTCATCTGTTGGTTGAGTCCGTCGAACTCTCCTGCTTTCTGGCGGAAGGTCTCGAGATCCGCCGTCTTGGATTCGAGCGCAGTAATCGTGCTTTCAAGTGCGGCAACTGTATCGGTGAGCTCCTGCGTCTGAGCATTCGCCGCCTCACGCTCCGAAGCCAGCTCGGCAGCGTTGCTTTCACGCACTGTGGCAAGTTCCTTCTCCCGTTCCTCCAGCTGAATTTGGAGAGCACCCACAAAGGCTTCGTGAATCTTGCTTTCGGCTGCTTCCTGCTGTGCGCTGATGAGAGTTGCGTCAAGCTCACGCAAGTCTGCTCGGAGGCGTTCCCGCTCCTCCTCAAGCTGCTTACGAACTTCCACAGCCGCTTGGAGCTCTTCTTCAGCGGCTGTCAGGCGAGCTTGCAGTTCTTGACTAGTCTTCTCCAATAGCTCGAGTTTTTCCTGTGCTTCCTCGGAACGCATGTTCGTGGATGACTGAACCTTGGAAACGCGCTCCAGCATGATCTCAACCTCCGTGCGCGCTGTGGACAGTTCCTCGGAAAGTTTCTGTACCTTGGCTTGGCTGGCAACAAGTGCCGTGGCTGATTGAGACTGCTGTTCTTTAAGAGAGACGAGCTCTGCCTGGACTGCAGCACGTTCAACGGTGGTGGCTTCGATGGTCGCGATGGCGATCTGAAGATCGTGGGATTTCGAGCCTAACGAGGATCGAAGGGCGGTAATTTCGGCATCAAGTCGTTCGTTCCTTGATTGGTGTACGCGTTTCTGGTGCACAGCGGCAAAGAGAGCGGCAATGGTAGGGACGAGTTCATCGTTTGATGGAACTTCAACAGGCGCAGATTCCATGATTCGCAACCGTTCTGTGAGATCCTGATGCTCTGCTTTGAGGCTCTCTTCTGAAGCTTGGAACTCAGAGATGATCTGGTGGAGTGAATCGATGCGTGCTTGCAGCGTCTCCTGCATGGCATCGGATGCTTCCTTCTCTTCCAACAGTGCGGCGTAATCGCCGGCAATACCCTGCTGCGATGTCGCCCGAGTGTTCAGAGCATTTTGAAGCTCAAGCTTCTCCGCTTCCAGAGTGAAGATCGTATCTATCCGTTCCGTTCGCTCAGCCTCAAGCTCCACAATCTGCTTCTTCAGCTCTTCCTTCCTTGCTTGATGCTGGGTAGCCTCCTTGCCAAGCCGCTCAATCCGCATCTCCGCCATCTTGAGGTTCGTGTCCACGCGCATGATCTCCTTGCGCACTTCGTGCACGAGGTTGTCGCGCTCCACAACTTTCTTCTGAAGGTCGTCCCTCTGAGCCCGCAGTAAGCGAACAGTCTCATCGGTGTCGCCAGAGTTGGAGGCAGCGGTCTCCGCGCGGAGAGAATCTACGGTATGTTGTGCGGTCTTTGCTGCCTTCTCTGCTTTCAGAAGAGCAGCCTCTAGCGCTTGCATCTCAAGTTTGAGCGATCGATGCTCGTTCTTCAGCACCTCGTTCCCGACAGTTGAAGCTGCTCTGGCGAGTGAGGCTTGCAGGGACTCAACTTCTGATCCAAGGGCATCTCGTTGTTTACCAATCTCTTCCAGCTCCTCTTGCAGCGCTTCGATCATCTCTTGTCTTGTTGCCAATCTGGTTTCGCACGCTGCGAGCTGGTCGGAAATGATCTGTGCATCACCGACAGCATGTGACAGCGCTGCCCGAAGAGCAGCCGCGTCGCCTTCGGCGTTGGTGGAGGGCTGAGTCAAGCTATTCGCAACGGCTGTTTGCAAGCGAGCTATTGTGGCTTCGGCCTGAGATAGTTCTTGCTTCTGAATGTCGAGTCGGCGCTCCAGAGCCTCAGCTTCGTCCGCTCTCCGCCTTTGAACTTCAAGCTCCTGCCTGAGGCTCTGCAGTTCCGCCCCACTCGTTTGACTATCGACGGCTTTAACCTTCTCAGCCATCTGTGTCAATCGCTCTTCGAGATCCGCAACCGTGAAACGATATTCGGTGCGTGCGAAATCTAGGGAACGGCGAAGGTCGTCGCGTTCTGCACGTAGACGGTCGACCGCATCGAGCAGAGGCGCAATCGTTTGAACATATGCGTCCGGATCCACCCAACTTGATGAAGGACCGATTGATTCGCGGAAATTTATCTCTGGGCTGGCTATAGGAGGCAGTACCGATGCAGACGTGGACGCGGTAGGTGGTGTCCGTTGTTTACTTGAGCTTGCCACCCGTTGTATCTCTTTCAACACTTCCCTGAGAAGGGTGTCAATATCCTGCTCTTCCCCCAAGACCAGAGATACTGACCCCTCTTTATGTCGTATGCTCTTTCCTAGGCGAGCGAGATCCTCCGAGATTCGTGAACGCTCAACAGCAGCGGTCTCTCGGTCGTTCTCGTAGTTCTCGTCGTTCTCAGACGGCGTTGGTCGTTCCGAACGCAGTAGTTCCACGTGTTCTTGAGCTGCAACCAGAGCTTTTCGTAGATAAATTACTTCGGCATCGGAGCGTTGGACGCGCTTCAATAAGGAATTACGTTCTTCCTCGACGGCTGCCAAGTTGGCGAACCATGTCTCCTCTTCTCCTTGTGTAAGCTCCTCAAGAATATACCGCAGATCCGCTATGGGATCCTCCTCCATGTCGACAGTGTTTGCTTGTTGTAATTAGAGTGCAAGAGAAGGCTGTCGGGTCGTATTGTCAGATCGTGTGAATGATGGGCGCCTGGATGTGCCGCTGAATGAAGAAGTGGCTCTGCGTGAAAAGGGTCGAGCAGGACGCGTCGAGCGGCGCGCTCCAAGTTGATCACGTGTTCTGCATCATAACGGAGGCATACTCGGTCCCTCAAGCGGCCCGACCGGTTTTTATTGCTATTCATTCAGCTTTTGACTGAGAAGGCAATTGTTCACACGGTCCTGCCACTCCATTACAGCAATATCGAACGCATACAAATCCACCCTGGAGAATCACATCGCTCCGCAACAGCTTCTCGACAACCATATGCCCTCCGGCCCCTGCCGCCCCGCAAGCTTCTCGGTGTTTTGCCGCGTTCACTGCGGCCCAATGATATCTTACTCCTTTTGGCAACATCTCGCGTTCTTCCTGCCAGCTGGGCGCGTAACTATGGCCATTTCTAGACCTTGACGACCGGCCCACCTATCATGCTGTAGACCAACGGGATCGCGGAACGTCCTGCTTGTCTGGTGACCTGAACTTTGCTTGAATAAAGAGACGGACCCTCTCTGGGCTTGACAGAAAGGGATCGTTTAGGGCGTTTCTAGTCATCAACGATTATAGCATACTTGCTTACCGGTGGATCACGGACATCCTTGCTTTGAGTGGGGCCAGCATTCCATCAAGATCCTGTCTAGCCTTCTGCAGAAGATGCGAAAAGATCATTGTCTTCAGAAAGGTCGATTGGAATGTTATCATCATCATCTTATTCCCTTGCATCTACAGAACAATGGTGGCAACATCTGTCAGAATGACACATTCTCATTTTCACCTGTCCTGCTTTCACCACTTGGATGACCCACCTTGACGATACGATAACTACCCGCCGGAGTTGATCGTCATGACCACGCTCTCCGCCAGGATTGTGGATAAGTGGGCCGATGATTTACCCTGCTTACGGCATATCTATGAACCCGGATATTTGGGGTTCAGCCTCGCCATCAATCGCGTTGGGCGACTTGTCACGTTCAATATCGACCCCAGCACGTCTTCCTCCAGTCTGATGACAACAGATAGAGTAGATTTCTTAACAGAATAGGTGCGTTTTGCTATGTGCCTTTTTTCGGAGCTAATGCGCCACGCTGCACCACCAGATTTTCGCCTTACAAATCACATCGCCTCGCGCTATTGTACTGACATTAAATTCGCACTACCAGCACAACACCATTCTGTCCAATAAGGGCCATATGACCTGCCGACTAATTCCTCGAGCGAAAAACAATTTGCACCCTGTTCCTGTTACTGTAACGTTGTTACTTTAAGCGTTTACATGCGAGTTCTGCCCCGGACCCTCGCAACTCTGCCTGGGCGACGTATTACGTAATTGGCCTGGAATGCATCCGGCTATTCAGTTGCCGAGCTTCCGGAACGAGCATGCGCATGTGGGGCTACGAAAACCCTCCTCTGGCCAGGACCATTCGGTGGCTCTCGAAATGCATTGTTGTATCTGTGGAAGATCTCTTGTGGACATCTGGTCCTCTCAAGGGTCTCGTCCTGTCAAAACAAAGCGATACGAAGGTACATTCCTGGCCGGCACCGTTCCTTAACAGCCACTGGAACGTGGAGTTAGGCCCGATTTTGATGCGCTTTAAGATCATATCTCGCTAACCCGCGAGGGCCCGGGTGAACTGGGCATGGGTAAGAAGGCTGTCTCAAATTTTCAATGCTGCAGCACGAGAAGCAACGCGCGCCCCATCCTTGCACATGCGAACGTCGGCACCTCTGGGCAGGTTCATCATTTTCTGCCTTCCTTCCGCCCTTTGGCCCTCCATGGGGTCATCCATTAAAAGGAGTTGCGAGCATTTGTGACCACCCTTTTTCTCACTCCCACTGTCGTGTTCCCCACCGTCACCGCCGTCTCTCGTACCCCGCAAGGCGCCTATGGCTGGCTCCCTCTTGTCGCCTCCCCTCTAAACACCGTCCCCCGCCTTCATCGCAATGAGTGGAATACTCGACCAGTTGGCCCAGGAGTTCAGGGATGTGCAATTAGTGCGGTCTTTTCTCAGTGAGCACCCTTGCGCCGCTGTTTCAGAAATCATATGCTCATCTGCCGGCTAGTCGCGAGCGCTGCGCTGCTTGTGTATGATGTGAGCCCTTGCCCTTCCTCTGCTTACCTGAACCGCATGGCTAACATTCATCCAGCATCGTATGTTATTGTTATTCGCGCGTTGTTCGCGTCTGATTGCTTTCCCCGCACTCTGCTTTAGTGCTCACATTCCCCGCTGAGGTACTTTGCTCAGGGTTTAGACTGGGACATCGATAAGCTCATCAGAAACGCAGGTCAGATACATCTGGCCCTCCGAACGCTCCCTCGGAAAGAGTCTCTTTTTGTTTAATCGATATGTCGTTCCTTGTATAGTCGCAATTGGTGCGTTATCACGTTCAGATGTTTCCATTCTTGCCTCACAGTCATCACTAGATCTATATGGTATGTAGGATTGGGGATGTTTCCGGGAGGGAAAGAGTTGACGTTCGATACAGAGCTTGGGGGACTAGCAACAAATCTTTCGGTCAAAGTGAGTTCAAATGATCTTGTTAACTTGGGCCCCTTTCTGACGCTTGGCTGATAGTTGTACGTTTACAACCCTTGTTTTTTTGCATTGGAGTTCCACAGATGCTGAATGGGAGCTAGTTGTAAAGTCTGGACACTTACAAACGGTATGTTCATAACTCGCAATGCTTCACTCGTCCCAGTCTCATAACGAAAACCAGCTCTCATCATCATCGTCAGCCTCGCAGTTGTCAATCGTGAGTTTCAATGTCCCGTTTCCCTTGCCATAGACCATGTTCTAATTATCTGCAGTAATCGTTGCCATCCGGGTACATGCGTATGTCCGCAACTTCATTTCGGGTGCCTAGAGTAACCTCCCGTGCAGGTTATACTACGGCGCAAAATGGGTTGCATGGGTATTAGGTATTACATGGTGCCTATATGTTGGCGCCACCCTGGCGATCACTCTCTACCTCATGCTACATGAAATTCGTATGTAGCGAGCTGTTTCTCCACAGCGATCTGTGCTGACCGATACGCCCTCAGTACCAACGGTAACACCGATTCCCATTGTTAACATCTGCTTCGGCACTATCCCACGCTCGTTTTTTTCCATCTGGTTACCCGCGGCGTGCTACGAGCTGTGAGTTCTAGAACTCCACGTCTGCACTTGACTTACGTTTCGACAAAGGGTAACCGTGACCATGACATTGGCACGGGCATGGCACCACGTAAAGTCTGATGAAACAACCTTGATTGCTTACATACTTTGTAAGTTCAACAAATTGCTATCTTTGACATGCGTTAATCTCTTCGTTAGACCGTGATGGTTTTGTTTACAATGCAGTACGCCACATCTCGTCTTGCAGATCAGCTAGACCATTTACGGGTCATTAGAGCAAATTATTCGTTCTGGCCGCAAACATTCTCGTATTCGCGTTTGCCGATGTAAGAATTTTGAAATTTGTACTCATGTGCTCACCCTGACCCCAGACATATTTGGTTCTTATGCTGAGAGAATGGGTTCTCGTCATAGCCAATATTATTGGTTCGCGCAGTACGTTGTTAAATTGTCTCTGCGCATCTTGTCTAAATACCTGTAGTGTCAATCAACCTACGACAAGCACCTGAAAAGATGGCATCCAGCCATCATACGGGCGATATCTTCGAAATGCGGGCTGCACGAGGAAGTTGGTCAGTCGCACCTGTCACACGATCACAGGATCTTCTGGCCAGTACCGCTGGAGTCAATCGGATGCAGTCGATCCTCCGCAACACGAGTGCTACCGCCACACATGGGAGTGTGCGGGTGGAGATCGTGAAGGAGGCAGATTGGGAGGGAGATGGTGATCCCCCACCGGGTTGGGAGAATGATGAGTGGGATGACCCCACAGAAAAACGCGATTCGGAGCACTCGGAAGCGTCCTTGATTGATGCTAAATTTGGGATAGCAGTTTGATTTGCCAGGACTTCTCAGGTAGTATCTGTCCCTATTTGAATGGCTCCCAATATCGTACTCACTGTGTATTGCGACCACTTTGGTCATGTCGTGCCTGTCATTACGTGCTTATCAGCACTAGTATCGTGTAGCATTAATCTAGAAATTCTCAGGTTCTGTGGTACAGGGTAGCCATCGATGACTATGTATGGTCAATCTCATGTGGTGAAACTACCTGGAGACCAAGGTTAGGCGGTGGCCGTTGTCTAGGCAACCCGATCTTAAAACCCCTTGCAAGTCAAGGGCATATACTCGCCCATGTGCTCAAGATAGACCCCTAGAGTTCGTATTAATACACAAGACAAACGCCCAGATGTTTGCCGGTATACTATCTAGACCTTCAAGTGATGTATGCGTGAGGCACATGCTGAGTCATTAGGTCGTTTTGATACATTACAACAATCGCCTCCAAACACGGGCAGGAACATGGTGCAAGATCACAAAGTAGGATATCGTGGAAGAATGGTAACGCGTGAAAAGGTATCATGATGTCTCGATCATCAAATCAGGAAAGAGCGCAAAGAAAACCTATATAACAGTCAGCTTCAAGCCAATGAACGGTTCGGTTCGGCTTACTTCGTCCATCACCGTGTAAATTATGTGTCGATTGAGTCGTTGATTCTGCAAAACGGCAAACATCCGGCGAGCACCACGCCGAGCATTTGACCTGCCGATCATGTTCGAGAACAAGTCTGTCGAATGCCAGTTAATGCGCATGCAAATGGTGACGAATAGATATATACCTGGCATGAGTGCGCTGAGTTTCCGATTAGCTTCATCCCGTGTCCTCGCCTTCTCCTCTGCGGTACGTGGCGGCCCAGACGTCCGGAACTTCCCTCCAGGAAAGACGACCCTGTGCAATTTATCGAAGTAGGCAACAATATTATGTTCCTCCAGGCTAGCCTTCAGTGTGTCCCGCAGTTTCCTACATCCTGTCAGGCAAACGATATAGCAGGGACGCAATAACTGACCGTTCAATAGTGCTGCCCAGCACTTGTTGCAAGATAATGACGACAGCCTGTCGTCGTAGCCAGTTGTTGCGGTCGTTCAGCTCGAATACTGAGAGAATAAGATCACAGATAGGCGCTGCGAAGGTGGCACCGCCAGTTTCACCCTCCAACGGTCGTAACCCTTCTGCTTCTGTGAGCTTCACGAGTTCTTCCTCTGTTTTCGCTTGCTGTGTAAGGCGCTGTATAAGAACATCAAGCATTGAGGGACCGAATATTATATCGTCTGCGATCGATGTTGTTAGCCGCGTCAACGATCGCATCAGGTCCGTAGATGGTGACAAAAAAGATCCCGTAAGCGATGCGTATTGGGAAATTATGGACGAAGTTGGAGTATACTTCGGTGACCGTGACAAGAAAGCCCGTAGATCTTCGGATGCACAAACGGTTGGGAAAGTCAGCAATGTCTGCAAATATTTCTCCAGAGCGATCCGTCTTGCGTCTACAACGGCACTGATCGTGTTGACTAGCTTCTTTGCTGGCAGTTCCAGGTGTCTGACTTCTGGGAACTTTTCCTTCAGCCTTTGCTGAAGCGCCCAGAATTCACTGTATCGCCTGGCTGTCACCCAACCACTGCTGCTGCCTTCGCCTTCATCTGCACCGTCCTGCTCAAGTTGTTGAACCTGAATCGCGTACTTGACGACTTGGCGACCCACGCCTCCTTCTTCATCGGTCATGGTTGTACCCACAATCTTGACTCGTGTACGTTCCGGAGTCAGGATTCCATTGCGCTCTTGCATGACAAATTGTTCTCTTTGAAATCGCACTTCTCGCAGCTCACGTTCCAATGCAGCTTTACTGGTGCTCAATAACCTCAGCTCGTTGTTGTCACCAGTCAATTCCGCTTTGCGGGTGAGAGCATCGAGGAGCGTAGATTGCTGTTCAAGATTTGCGACTTTCTCGGCAAGCCTGGCAATTGAGCTAAGCAAATGAGGATCTCCAGGTATAGCGAGTTTCCATTCTTCGTCCTCTTTCTCCCGGACAGCAGAATTAGGCTCCAAGTCGAGCCCTGCTAAGCCTGATATTCGCTCATCAACATATCGTTCGTCACTTTGCCGATGGTCGCTTTCATCCGCGATGATGTCAGTCAAAGCGGCCTGGATGGCTTCGATGTCAACGCCCCCTTCCGGCACAGCAGTTCCGTTTTCTCCTTCCCAACCCTCCTCTGGCGCATTGCCAAACAGTGGCGCTCGGCTTTCTATTGGAGTTTCTCGCACAGGGCCCTGACCTGGCGCGCCCTCATCCTCAACTCCGTTTTCTTTGCCGAACAGACTTGCTCGCTCTTCCGTCTCATCTCCAAATAACGGTGCACGATCCTTTGGTGCGGCACCAAAGAGCGCATCCAGGTTTGTTTTAGTACTGTCGATACTTGCTCGTGATGCGTGTCGTTGGGGGGCAGAACTCTTACTGTCTGCGCTGCCGGCCCGAACGGATGGAGGCCTTGCTGGCGCTTCGGGCTCGACTCGACCACGGACCACCGTCTTCGTTGTCAAGACTACAGGTTGTGAGTGAGTAATGTACTGAGGAAGTGGCCTTTTCCGCTTGCTTTCCTCCGTGCGAGACTGTAGGTCCGGCTGGCTTGGTACCCTCGGTAAACCAGGTGATGTAGAAGTCGAGACATTTCCACCAGCAGCGACAGCCTTGAGCCAAAGTTCCCCACGCTTGAACTCCTCAAAGGCACCTTCCATCTCTTGCTCCATCTCTCTCTGCGCTCTCAAAACCGCTTGACGAGCCTTGCGCTCATCGCCTCGAGTAACGGGGCCTTCTTTGTTGAGGAATGTACGAACGGCATCGATATTCTTTTGAGACACCTTCGGCCGCTGTGCGGATGCTTCGGAGAAATAAAGGTCCCAGATGAGCTGGACGTCCTCCCTGAGCGTGCCAGTCCCGCCATTCGGCAGAGTCACGTTGTCATCAGGCTCATCGGTCTCCTCATTCCCGTCCGATTCAACGTTCTCGAGGGGGTCCTTGAAGCTTTCCACAGTGAGCCAAAACTGCACTGAAAGACTCTTGCCACGCCGATCAAGAAACTCCATGAAATAGCTCAGGCTCTCCGGCGTGGTAAGAATAGTCCTCAGGGTGGGCATTGGGCCATTGAGTCGCAGCGGCGGTGATGCCGGCGCAAGAGAGCTTGTGGGTATCGTAGGGAGGGTCGGTTCACCAGACAGCACTCCGATACGCTTTTCAACAGCACGGCTTGCTGTGTATAGTCGATCGAGATATTTCACTATTAGCTCAGGCTTGTATCCTCCAAGAACGTCTTCCTTGGTCTGGCTGGAAGCTATATGCATGTCAGATGTTTATCAGACACGCAGAGTGTGAATGGCGCTCACCTAACAATACCCTGGTCTTTCGTATCTCGCTTGAGATATCGTTCTTCAACCTCCTGGCATCTAGAAGACTATCGCAACGAGCTACGGTACGGAGGAAGCTCTCGAACTGCTTCCCGGATGTGCGCGGGGAGATGTCTTCCATCCGAAGTCGGATGGGTTGCAGTGCCTGTGCAGTCGGGGAACTGAGGGAGACGGACGCACCAGGGGGAGAGGTGGAGAGGCTGAGAATATGTCGCACTCGGGAGACGAGATGCTGCTGTTGGATGACTTCAGACGTCTGTAGCACATAAATCAGCGAGGTAGAAACAGAAAGTGAAGCCTAGCATACCACATCCTCAGCAATACGATTCCAGAAATCCGGCTCGCTCAGCATATCCACCAAAGGCAGCAACACCACGCAGGCCACTATTTCTCGCACGATGATGCTCACAGCCGGGCTCGCCGCCTCGCTCTCCGGCAATAGCTTTGGCATGACGCGCCCGATCATATTGCGAAGATGCGCCTCCTCAGTCTGCCTCGTGTCAACACTGCTAATATTCCCCACCGCAGGATGCAGCGTGCCGTACTTCTGTGCGAGCATCAGATCGAGGCTACTGGATTGCGTAAGGTGGCGTGACAAGTCGGCTCCCCTCAGCAGCGTCTCGGCGGCCCGAAAGCGGTTTATATGCGCGGTGAGTTTGGGTAGTACACGCTGAGTTGCCACGGAGAGCGGATCGACCTCTTGCCCGCGGTCGAGGATGAGACCGATGGCGTGATGCAGAGCACATTTGATCGCCGCTGGAAAGGCTGCAGAGCGGGAGAGTTGTTGGTACCACGGCCAGACGAATGAGGAGAGAACGAGGTCGAGGAGATTGTCGAGTCGTACGGAGAGTGCTAATTGGTCTGGAAGAAGGGCCGGAAGAGGCGTGGGGGGCCACGATGCCCGCGTAAGGACGACGCTCCATGCTGCGGGTGTGGCGAACGCGAGTGTGCGAGTTGCTTGCTTGAGTGCACCCTGGGAGCGCTCGCATACGGACGACCGAGCATCGAGTGTTTGTGCCACAAGTATAACGGCGACGAGTGCCAGTGCAAGGCATGTCAAGAATAGGAATGGCGAGAGAAGGAATAAGGCGAGCGGTGACCGGAGGATGGGCGAGAGTAGAGGAATGAGCAGACCTATGACGGGCGGCAGGAGCGCGAGCGCCGGCAGCGGCAACGTGTTTGGCGTCATGCCCTTGGCACTGATGTAAACCAGACACCCAGATTGCCTGCCGATACCGGCATTACTTCGAGATCGTCAACACTGAATAGACGGCAACGGACCAGACAGCGAGCTCGACCTTTTGGACGACGTTGACGTGAATCTCCTTTTATGGAACGATTACAATGCACTGCCACTGGTATGGAATCGGAGTTGCGGACAAACTATAACCTTGCTGACATGTGCTCCAAACCCAGACATGTGAATCGGACCAGCGCTGCTTTTGACTATTCTAACACTAAGATACGGATAAGGGGCTCAGTTATGATGTATGACTGGTTTGTGAATGTGAATGATAAGAAGATCATGCCCCAGCACCGACGGCACAAGGCTATCGAGGTGCTTTTGTTCCATCATTTGCAGAGCAAAGCAAAGCGGATTCCACCCAAATATCAAAGGCCCTAGATGCACTTATTCTGTCTTCTTCCTCGTCCTCCTGCATCGATTTAATGAGCAGGGGGAACTGAGGAGCAATGCTGCCCACAAGCGCCTGCGATTATTGATGAGTATTTGGCTTTACATCGAAGGCAAGACAAACTTTCTGAGCTTGCGTGGTGTACAAGCAACACTCCAAAAGCACTCCGGTAGCGAACACGTCATCTGACCGTCCATCATACGGTTGCCCTAGGGAACGTTGTAGACTATGATATCCCCTATCACTGGTCCATCTAACGTGCTTCGTGTTTTCTACAGGTGTGTGGCATAAGCGTGGAGAGACTCCGTCGAGAGGATGGCAGACACTTTCCCCCAGGTCGATGAGAACTGGAAGATTAGATTCATCAAGCATGATATTCCACGGACGAATGTCCTGCATTAACAATAAGCTGTGTGGAACGAATGCAACAAAAAGCATAGACACACTCCATGACTGATTCCCGCCGCATGCAATCAAGCCAGATTCTGATATGCGTCTGAACATTACTAAAGTGCGGAATAACATACACTCACCTGAAGCAGACGCCTCACAAAAGAAAAGAAAAGTTGAGGCAACACGGGTGATACGCAATCGAGTCCAGATTCGCTCTTGTGCCACTGCCGCAGGCGTTTCATCACTACGCAGATACGGGACTTTCCCAGCCGGTTGGTCAGCCCGTCGAACACACACAGAGGCTCTGCAATGGGAAACTCGGAGTGGTGCAACCCATAGATTTGTACCAGGCGTCGTAAGCATCTTTCCTCTTCCCCATCTTTGTCGACGCTGCGCACAAAAACGTCTTCCTGGCCCATTCTCCCAGGAACGACCATACCGCTCTGACCAAATCGTCAGCTATCTCGAACGCGAGCCCTGCTGCAATATTACCCTGAACACGAGAACTTCGTCAGAGCCCTGCCATAGCCACCGCATGTCCAACTCGAGCCCAAGCGCCAGGGCGGGAGGCACCACCTCATTCTGCCATAGTCGTACGAACATTCTGCGGGATTCTGTAAGGAAAAGAGAGCCGTCTTCGGGCCACTACAGCAGGCATCTGTCAGGGCGGACATCCCTGTACGTGCTCGCCTACTCACAGACAGTGCAGTATCACCCTCATCATCATCGCTCGAATTATCGGTGACTGACGCCGGTGTTTCTCCTCCAGACTCGAAAATGAGGTGCGGGATGCTATCTGGCACAAAGCAAACGGCTGCATCAGTATGGCTGTCTTGGAAGGCATTTTCGTCGGTTGGCAACTCATCCTTGCATGCAAGGGGATCATAGAGAGGATAGGACTCCCGCGTGGGTTTGTCCAAGTCGCCTTCAAAGTCATGCACCACACCAGCATCGAAATAGTCAGGCTCCCTGCTGGTAGAGGCAGCTGGCACAGGAGAGCAGACCGCCATCACAGGAGACTGGGAATCAGCAGTGGAGGTGTTATCAGAGTGGGAGATGGCGCTCTGGGCAATGGACGCAGTGAGGTTGTTGGGGGTTTGGACAGGCTTCATCTCATTCTTGTTCACATTCTCGATCCCGTTCACGCCACTGCAAATGCAGGCAGCAGTAGCCTTCTCCTGCTGGTGGAGGATGTCTTCATTCCATTCAATAATATGGTTGTGATGGTCGACAGTGTCCGCAGAGATGGCCGGTGCAGCGAGGAAAGTCACATTGATGGCGAGAGTGCTGTAAGCATGGATGTCCACAGGGTTGCAGGTACCAAGGAAGGTAACCTGCCACTATGAGAACGCACCGTCAGCATGACGTTCATTGGCGCTTTCAGCTCTGATGGCCATCAGCAACTCGGAGCCGCCGTCCGTCTCGATGATGGTGTTCGACGTCGCGTTGATGAACCTGGGAGAATGTCAGCAAGGTCGTGGTAAGACGAAGATGATGAGGAGCTGGGTTTTGTGCATCACCGCGGCTGTAATACTGCCGGGAGTTATGGGTGTCGGATCCACGTCGTCGATGGAGCTTATTTAGTACAGTAGAGCAGACTGCAATGGATGGTATTGTAACAACATAATACAGATTGAGAGGAGGTGAATATACCTCTAGCCTCGAGCTTGTCGTCCTTCACTTGGTGACGACGGGGTGCAAAGGTGACGGGGTACCCTCACGGAGCAACGTTCGGCTCCGGGCTCGCTGGACATTCTCCGACGGAGAACTCAGGCGGCCCTCAGTCCTCTCTTGCGAAGACATCCAACATCGATATCATGGCAGCACTTTTACATCGTCTGATCGCTCGGAGACCTCAATTTGTGCTATCACTCGAGAACGGCTGGCAACTGCCATCGTACGACTGGACGAAGCGCCTTACGTCCCCTGCGAAGCTACTTGATCCAGTTCGATGCCGGTGCCGTAGATGGTACATACCAACCGGAGCAACAGTGGCGATTGAACAGACTTCACTAAATCTGCTCATCTTGATGCCATCCTACATGCTTACGATATAACTACACACATGGCTTGGTCGGCATAATGGCCGCGGTGTGATAGGATGCTTATGCAGCAAACGTTCGCGAGCGAGATGGATGGCAGTGTTTTTACTCGCCTCCAGAGATCTGTATCTTCAGGACTCAACCAATTGGACCGGGAAGCTCTGTCTGTTTCTTTCGGCGTTAGTATCTTTGATGTCTTTGAAGTTATCTCTGTATAACTCCAGGCTTCTGTTATCCCGAAGCCGATCATTCGAAGGCACCTGATTATTCTCAACGCGCAGACCGGAATCGATGGACCACAAGCGCTCGAGCATCTTATTCGAGATCAGTATATGCGTCATAAGATGGAAGGTCCAGCGGTCTTCTTTAACCGGCGTATGCTGCGGACCGGCGGAGGTGCATGGCTTGCTCGGCGCAAATACCTCCCAAACCCTGGGGTGGAGTATGGCCGTCAACATCCATCACACCTATTTTAGCAAAGAGGCGCTTCAACATATCTCCTCGGAACACTAAGAAGCCTGCCGATCGGAATGGCGCCGAAGAAAATTACTGAGCACGAGGCGAGAGTGCTATTTGGGGATTCGTAGGTCTTCGACCGTTCAAGACTGTGGACGATCTCACTCGACCAGGGAATATTTTCTCAATAACAACCTGTCGTCACTACTTTATCGGCAACTTGGAAATATCGATGATAGACAAGAGGAACAGGACGTCACAGAACGACTCACGAATCGAGAGCAAGGGGTCGAAATCCATTGCTTTGTTTTCGTTCTCCATTGTACCCCTGCACCAAGGCCGCTACACTTTGTATTGCGGCCGGTGAGGCGGGTACTCTCGGTGCCGTAAGGATACTAAAAGGATGTCTCGGAACTCGACTCCCAGCCCTGTGGTCCACTGATCCAACTCTTAGCCCCGAACGGAAATTCGCCCGCTCAAAACAGTAAGTGTACCCTCCATTAACAGTCGATCGTACGATTATTCACCGTGGAATGTGCGCCTTTTAGACTCCACCTCTTGGACGGTATCTCCGAATCAAGATGAACTTGGTCAGCGCCGTCATATTCCTGCCGCTTTTCGCAGAAGGGCAATCGCTGACTCCTGTCGGAGCAGTGTTCCTAAGCTCCGATGATCATAGAGCACCCCTCGGACCAAATGTTCAACCGATCTAGCTCGATCCACGTCCACCGGCGAGCTATCGGAGCAGCATTATCGGCCGCTCTGTGCGTATATTAAGGCGACGTTTGAGATGCATGTCAGGACCAAGAGCTCATTCGACTTTCAGTCAGTAGACGGCGGAAAACTTCAAAATGCTCTCGGTCATCACCCTTCTCACTGCTGCTCTGCTCGCGAATGCGTGGCCTGCCCCGGTAGCACCCTATACGCCTTCTGGTGGTGTCGGTGTCTCGCCCGATTCTCCGGCTCCCAAATACGAGCCTTACTCGGACTTTGACTTCCAGTCACTCAACCTTGCGGTTCGAACCTTCATTCTTCTGTCATGTAGTCAATTAACGACCCGCTCCAGCTGAACCAAGAATGGATCGAGCTCGACTTGTTCTACAAGGGCCTCGAGATGTTCACTCTCAAGGACTATGAGGACGCAGGGCTGAACAGCCAGGACCGTGAACTGGTTGAATTCATGGCCGAACAAGAACGCGGGCATGCCCAGCTGATCACCGACATGCTTGGGCGTACGTTCACTTCCTCTTTCATTAACATGTCAAGCTCGCTCACATACCTCCCAGCTAGAGCAGCAAAGGAGTGCACCTACACTTACCCATTCAAGACCGTGCCTGAGTTTGTTGACTCCTGCCAGAAGCTCACCCGGTTCGGCGAGTCTGGGGTGTACGGCTTCCTTCCGCACCTCAACTCGCGTCCCACGGCCCAGCTTCTCCTACAGAGTATCACTACCGAGGCGCGGCAGCAGATGATCTTCCGCCAGTTTGAGGGACTGTTCCCCATGCCGGTATGGTTCGAGACGGGCATCACGCAGAGCATGGCATGGACGCTGCTGGCGCCGTATATCGCTACCTGCCCAGATGATAACCCGAAGATCGAGTGGCAGAACTTCCCCGCCCTGGACATCATCGTGCGTTTCTTCTCCCAAACGAAGCAGCTCTTGCGCTTATGTTCCTAATCGGCATATTCTTCCAGGACAACCCCTGGGCCCCGGACCCGGCCTACCCACCCGCCATCACGCACAACCGCACTGCCCTCTCTACCCCACGCCAGAAAGTCTCCTTCACATGGGAAAACCCTGGCAAGAAAGTGGGATATAACGACCTGTACACGACCTCCACCAGCGCTGGGAAGCCCAAGTTTGCAGCTTGGATCTCTCAGCTCAACACGACTTACACGCCCCTGAATGATATTTCTGGTAACAGTGCCTGTGCATCCTTCCACCCTTAGTCATCACAGGAACGGACATTAGTACTGACTACTCGGACAGGGACGTACCAGCCAGATGGCACCGTCTTCGTGATCGAAGGCTACTACGATCCCATTGTGAACGAGACGATGTTCATCCTGATCACGGACACAGACCTGCACGTGACGCCATACAACATCAGTCTGCTGAACGACCATGTTGTTGCCGGGCCGGCGATTTACCAGAGTGGGTGAACGACGAGCGGGGAGGAAGGGGGGGTGAGAACTCGGACTAATCGGACTGGACTGGACTGGTGAAAAATCGTGTGGCTTCCTATGTGTATTAGATATAATACACTGTTCTGTTCTTCAGCATTAGGAGCTAAGCCGACAATATCCCGACAATGACAAACAACAACAAACGCACTAAATTCCAACAATACTGTACAAGCCCGAGTGGAAATACCCTGATGTTCTCTTCGCCGTGTTTTTCCGGGAGCGCTTGCCCCGGAGAAATGTGGATGACTCAGCGGCTTGACGTCAGAGCTTGGTAGAACCTTTGCCGGTCGGACCCGTGGCGTACTTATTTCATTACCGACTGTTTCCTCTGCAGTATTTTCAGCCACTGTCTACTACCATTACTACTACTTTATTTTCTGCTCAAGTGCATACGTACCATGGGATTCAAAGTCGTCATCGCCGGTGCGTCCGGCACAGTCGGGAAAGCGCTCGTAGCCTACGCACTGGCGCACACCTCGCACACCCTTCTCTGTCTGGACAAGACGCTCCCGCCCTCTTCTCCAGAGCTGTACGGCATCCACACGCACAGGATCGAGCACCGGGCTGTCGACCTCTCGGACTACAGGGCATACCGTGCTGCGCTAGAGGGGGCGGATGCGCTTGTGCATCTGGCGGGTATTCCTAGCCTCATTAGGGATAAGTGGACGGATGGGGAGAGCGCGGCCTTGGTGCATAATACGAATGTTGTGCTGAGCTTTAACGCTCTCCAGGCTGCGGCCGAGGCGGGGATAAAGCGGGTCGTCATGGCTGGTAGGTGCGCTATTCATCGGGTACGGGACTGTGTTCAGGTGCTGATGGGAAACAGTATCAACGCTATTGGAGGAGTGTACTCTCCCCATGACCCGATCTACGACTTCTTCCCTGTGGACGAAACGCACGCTATCAAAGCCGCCGACGCGTACTCGCTCAGCAAAGCCATTATCGAGCTTCAAGCTGACAGCATCGCCCGCGGTTATCCGGAGATGACGATCACCACCCTGCGGCTGCATCATGTTACGCACGAGAAGATTATCCCCCCCGAGTGGGTTGCGCGTGCAGGGCGGGACCTGTGGGGCTGGGTAAACGACGAGAGTGCTGCTAGGGCGTTTCTGCTTGCTCTGGAGAGAGAAGGAGGGGGAGCTGAGATCATCAACGTTATTGGGGATGATCATCGGGCGGAGGGACATGATGCGGAGGTGTTGGCGAAGACGTATCATCCGAAGACGGAGATAAGGAGGACGGTCAAGGGGGATAACTCGTTCTACACTAGTGAGAAAGCGGAGCAGCTGTTGGGATGGAGACATTCTGGTGGGAGGATGCCGAAGAAGGACTGAAAGAGGTGGAAGGTCGAGGTGATGACAGACAGACAAGTCAAATGCAATTAATGTAATGATACAATGCTCAGAACAGGTAGAGAAAGATATGTTTGTAGGGTTGTTCGAAGCGTACTCCCCTCTCTGTGATCTCCCATCAACAACATAATAAGATATTTCTAACGATAAATATTACTGCTTTCAGCTCTCAAAAGCATACTTACTAGTCTGTAAACCGTTTAAAATCACATCCTCTTTGGTCGACCCCGCCCTCACGTGACTACCCGCCCACTCCGCAGGTCTCGTGCTCCAATCCTCCCGCTCTCCGGACCAAAGAGAAGGGGGTAGCGTGACCTGCCAGTAGAGCCTGAGGCTCATGCTCCTGCTGGCTCTCTCTCTTCAACCAGCTTGAACAACCAGCTCCTAGCTAGTAAACACCAGCGACAACAGTAACGATGGCATCAACGATGACCCAGCACCCCCCTGCAGGTATGTACCATACCATACACTACTTGACCTGAGACGACTGGACTGACTGTATGCAGTCAAAGTCGCCGGTCGGCGTCAATCGATGTCCTCGAGGCCTAAGCCTGTCCATCCAGCGTACGCACTCTCCTCAGGTGCATAGATCGAACCTGAGATTGGGATCTGATCCAGCCCTCCTCGTGCTCCTGAAGCGGAAGAGAAACCCGACTACCCGCGACCGGAGGCTCATACCGGGGAACAGGATCCCGAGAAGGAGCGAGAACGGGAACGCGAACGCGAAAGAGAGAGGGAGAGGGAGCATCAAGAGCCTCCCAAGAAGGACAGACAGAGACGCAAGTCTTTTGGGGATCATGATCTTCTCGGGCGACAGAGGGAGCGGGAGAAGGAAAAAGCAGGAGGGGAGAGGAGGAGGAAGGAGGTTGGGGGAGGAGGGAGGATCTCCCAGCCTCAGGGGAAGGGGTTTGGTGCGTGATTCGAACGCGTTCACGCTGTTAGGCCATGCGGTTGCAGCTCTGGCATGCGAGGCTCGGAGTCGAGAAACAATGTATGAATAGTGAGTGAGGGATTGAATATGACCAAGATTCGCTGCTCTGTTCTTGGTCAGACTGAGGCTATGTGAGCATTCGAATGATCATGCCTGTGCATTGCACTATGGCCTGGGAAGGAGGATTCCACGACGGCTCGTACCCCTCTGACAACGGAGAAGTGTGCTCTGTCACTGTGGTCTGTGACACGGACTGTCCGTCTCGGTCGCATGCATTGAAGATGATCTCCTTTCGCCTATACGCATTCGTTATGATACCGCATGGACGATCCTGTACGCGCCTTCGACGTCTTTGAGTCTGACGACTCCCTTCCCATCGGATGTCAGCAGTCTGCCATTGCTGACCATGTCCAGCCTCGACGCTCGAACCCCTCGATCGACACCCCAACGCCCACATACCCTGCTACTCCCGCTGCCCTGTTCCTCCCATCCAGACCCAACCTTCAAGCCGTGTCCGGACTTCTGCCCCATGCCAACAGAATATAAGGATATGATGCGTCACGTGCCCTTTGTTAGGTCCGTAGTCGCTGCGGACGTGTGTTCCGTCTTCTCATGGGCTTGCGTGGGGAGGTCAGTGCTTGGTCGATTCTTATACTTACCTGGGTGGTATTGTCTGGTGAGAATGGTGCTTCTTATATTTTGCTTATGTCGACGGAGAGAGTAGCGGTGTTCGGTTCAAATGATATATCACGAACAGAACCTTGTTTCCAAGCATCATACACATCTCCAGCACACGGATAAAAATACGTCAACCCCTGCAAGCCATTTCCGAATCCCATTACACAAACCTCAGCCCGTCTTAGTCAGCCGTGCTGTGATACCTTCCCTGCAGCTGCTCACACCCACGAGCGCTTACCAACCCCAACCCCCCCTCTGATCTCTGCGTCATCCCGTCCTAGTCAGCATTTACCAACAGGGTCCACAATGTTCTGACAAGAGTCACCACCCGCCCATTCTGAAAACTTGGCCATTAATGTCCGGAGAAGAAACGCGACAGGCAGCAAAGGAACATCGGACGTCACCATGCTGACGCGGTGTGATGACTGCTTACTAGCTCTTCGCCAAATATGGGACTTTGCGCTCTCGCTTCCTCAGCTGGACACCTCTGCATGCCTTGCGTGCGACCCGGTATAGCATTTAAACCTCTCTGCGAGGACAACCGGCCGGCGGATATAAAATGCGCGCCGTATTGAGCTCCGTAGCACGCAGCGTTTCCCGTCCTTTCTCATCATCTCATCGTACCTCCAAACACTCTCCCAGCCCTAACCTCATCATACCAACAAGGATGTCCTCTGCTTCCACTTCTACCTCCACACCCGGGGCCGCCGCCTTCCTCAAGGCTGTCGAACTCCGTCGCTCGATCTACACGATCAGCAACAAGATCCCCATCCCTGATTCCCGCGTCGTCGAGATCGTCCAAGCGGCAATCAAGAACGGTCCATCATCCTACAACTCCCAGTCCTCGCGCGCCCTAGTCCTCTTCGGGGACGAACATAAATTCGTATGGGAGACAGTGCTCTCCGTGCTCAAGCCCATTGTGCCCGAACCAGAGTTCCCCAAGACGGTCGGCAAGGTCGAGAACTGCTTCAAGGCTGGATATGGCACGGTTCTCTTCTGGGAAGATAACACTGTTGTGAAGGGCATGCAGGACACTTTCCCCCTTTATCCGGATCGGTTCCCTGTGTGGAGCCAGCACTCGAGCGCGATCGTACAGTTTATCGTCTGGACCGCTCTGGCGAACGAGGGCATCTCTGCTTCTCTCCAGGTAAGCATGTCCAAGTGTGTTCAGAAGCAACATACTGACTTTTTTTCCAGCACTATAACCCCTTAATTGACGAAAAGCTCCGTGAACACTTCAAGCTGCCCGACACATGGGTCCTGGTCGCACAGATGCCTTTCGGCGAGGCGACTGCCCCTGCCGGTGAGAAGACGTTCAAGCCGCTCGAGGACCGGGTCAAGGTGTTCGGCATTTGAGCAGATGCCGCGCGTCATCGAGTACGGAGGATAGGTCATAATCGCTGTTGGTTTCCGATCGTAGAATAGAACTTCATGAGAGTAATCAAACTGCATTGACCATATATACGGCTTGTGAAATGTGCGGGGCATATATCACCTTCGGCCGTTGTTCATCGGGGAAAAACAAAGACTGCATGTGAAAAGCTGCCTTCGTTCGTCCTTAATTCTGATGTTGTCCGCTGTTCATGTGTGCTGCGCAGAGGCTCGCGGAATGCCGGCATCGTCCATATGAAAAACTGTCTTTCTTGCATCAGCCATTCTCCCTCTGCTTATGGGTCAGCGCACCGGTACCCAAATATTTTCATCAATGTTTCTGACCATTCGAAAGGCACTCATTGCCGAGGTACATTACCGCTAGCATTATTACCCATCATCAGCACTTTCCAGTATGCTTCAGAACGGCGACGTCGTGTTCCCTATCTTCTTGCAACTTCTCGTTCAAGCTCGACCCCACCCTCGGCGTGTAGCACTCAACCCCTGTGTTCGACGCTCGGCGGTCAGCCAGGCAAACCGTTTAGGAAGGACCTCGGTTCTGCCCAGAACTCGCTTCCGGAAGCCTTGTTCCAGCACACCTTCACCCCTACATTCTAAGCTGGCTCTTCCCAGCCAGCCATGCGCATCGTCCTCGGACTACCGGCTCTCCGCCTGCTCGGTGTGTCTGGGGAGGAACAGATGCTTATCTATCACCCGCTTGAGAACAAGGCCCCATAAATATTGCATAAATACCTGAGCGCCGGTTGACTCCCTCCACCTGCGAACCGCCAGCATCTCTCCACCGCTCCAGCGTACTACTCCGTTTGACCATCAACCATGTCCGAAGCTTTCTTCGAACTCGTCAAGGCGCGCCGTTCTTACTACGCGCTCTCAAATAAGACCCCTATCCCGGCGGACAGGATCACCAAGATCGTTGAAGAGGCTCTGTTGTTCGTTCCCAGCTCGTTCAACTCCCAGTCTTCCCGTGTTGTCATCGTCTACGGAAAGGAACACGAGGCTCTCTGGGACCTCGTGCTCGAGGTGCTCAAGCCTGTCGCCCCACCCGAGCAGTACCCGCGCACGATTGAGAAGGTCAATGCATGCTTCAAGTCTGGCTTCGGCACGGTCCTGTTCTTCGAGGACAACGCCAGCGTGATCGACATGCAGGAGAAGTTCCCGCTGTACCAGGACCGTTTCCCCACCTGGGCGCAACACACGAGCGGCATGCTCCAATACATCGTGTGGCTCGCGTTTGAGAAGGAGGGACTGGGCGCGTCTCTGCAGGTGCGTCCATCTATTCCACTTGACTGGTTTCCTCGTCTTTGTTCTGGTCGGCATGGTTCTGACCGAGGATACAGCACTACAACCCCCTGATCAATGAACGCTTCCGGGACCGGTACAACCTGCCCGTGACTTGGGAACTCGTGGCCCAGATGCCGTAAGCATCTCTTATACTCCAATGACGCGAATCAGATCCCTCATAACGTATTGCAGATTCGGTGCTCCGGCTGCTGAGCCCGGTGAGAAGACGTTCCTGCCTCTGCCGGATCGTTTCAAGGTGTTCGGCGCGTGAGAACAGTTGGGATTCGTCGTTGTAAGAGCAGTGCAGGCACCATAGACAAAGATGGCATGGTCCAATGTAAAAACAAAATCGAGTCCACATGCGCAATGATTGTCTTGGAAGGTTCCTGATGTGCGGCTTCATTGACTGTTGTGCCTTCATTTGGCGGCTTCCTGAAGGCAGACCATGATTTGGTCATATAAGGCGCTGTCACTCAGAGTCAGGAACACGGACAGAACGTTCAGCCATTCCCATGAGCTAGACGAGCCGCGTTGCTATTTCGTGTGGATTATGCCCCTCCCATGTTCAGGGGTAACATAAGAATTTGCCGAACGTCGTCAGATGCAACAGAAAGACACGGTGCCAGCAGATAATCAGCATTAATCAGCAAAGCGTGTCATAATTTTTCCGTCCAGCAGGATTTCGACCACATCGAGCATGAGAATCATCAAAGATATGGTTGTCCCCCGGCGTCGCTGTGCCGGAAGAGGCCCAAAGCTGGCATTGTCCGCAGATTCCGAGGATGACAAAGTTAATAATCTTCGCTATGAACGGAAGCAAAAAGGCTGGGCTTCTTCTTGTCACCCATCACATAAGGATTTCCTCTTCTTTTCTTCAACACTGATGTGTTCTGGCCCTGATCTCTGGTCACTGTCGTCTATATATGAAAATAAATTCTCTTGAGGATCCTGCTTAAAGTCAAGTCCTTGGCTCTCTCTTACTGGTGCTGGTTAAGATGGACGCCCTCCAACAAAAATCACTACACGTCGTTGTTAAGCCCATTGGTCCTCGGAGTAAACTGTTACCCCACACTGGGCGTACCACACACACCCATCATGCCGACTTCTAGCGCATGCCCGTTGGTGTCTGGATGAAAGTGGTCGGCCTTACGCACGCTTATTCCGTCACCCGGCGGAACATCCTGCGTTGGTCGAGCTGGCGACTCTCTCAATCGCTTATTTGACCTCCACTGATGGGGCGACTCTGCACCGCAGACCAGTGCCCATCCACGCCCACGACCGGATCGAACCCACGATAGCTGCCCACTGAAGGCATACGGACAGAAGAGAAGGGCGCAACCGGACGCCCTGCACTGCTATCGTCGCTTGTCATTAGCTAAAAATTACGACTTCCCTCAACGCACTATCATTCAAAATGCGCGCTGTCGCCCGTGCTGCTACGGCCTTGTCTCGCTCTAGGCCAACGCTCCCTCGTACCGCTCCCGCCGTTCTACACGCCCTTCGGTCACAAACCCGCACCATGGCCACCGTACCTTCACCGTCCGCGGCGTTTCTGGAAGTAGCCAAGGAGCGCCGAAGCTATTACATGCTGAAGAAGGGCTCCCCGATCCCCGATTCCAAGATTGTCGCCATCGTCCAGGACGCGCTTAAGCAAGCCCCGTCCTCGTTCAATAGTCAAACGTCGCGCGTCGTCGTCCTCTTCGGGGAGGAGCACGACTGGTTGTGGGACATGGTCCTCGAGGTGCTCAAGCCGATCGCTCCGCCCGAAGTGTACCCGAACACAGTGAAGAAGGTCAACACGTGCTTCAAATCCGGCCACGGTACCATCCTTTTCTTCGAGGATAACGCGGCTGTCAAGGGCATGCAGGAGAAGTACCCTCTGTACCTGGAACGTTTCCCTGGCTGGGCGCACGAAACCAGCGCTATCATCCAGTTCATCTCGTGGTGCGCGCTGGAACAGGAAGGTCTGGGTGCCACGCTCCAGGTAGGTCTCGCGGGATTTGTGGTTTTCAATCACGACATGCTGAGATGAATGGATAGCATTATAACCCGCTTATTGACGAGCGTGTTCGTGACAAGTTCAACCTTCCCGTCACTTGGTTCTTGACCGCCCAGATGCCGTTCGGCAACATTGCGGCTCCGGCGGATCCGAAAGAGTTCATGCCCATGGAGGAGAGGTTCAAGGTGTTTGGTTCTAAACTGTAGACTGTACCGGAGATGTATCATATGGATTCGTAGCGTGATGTGGACGCGTAGTTGTGAGAACTCGCCTAAGGAGCTTGGTAGATGCGTAATGTTACGGGCTAATCCCTTTCATCATACAACATGGGACCCTGCAAGATGCACCTGTGCAAACCCAGTCAATCCACGAATCGTAAGAGATTGGGCATGAAGTCGTGTTTTATTGAGCATGCAGAACATAGACATATCGTATGCCCCAGCTCGACGACCTCCATAGTGAAACAACTCTCGGCCGCAGCAAATCTTCCAGCTCCCAACACCTCTGAACCACGAACGCAAATCCCGACCACGCTCAGATCGTTGTCTCGTACGGCAGGGGGACGATCGTCTGTGGGAGAACGCCAACGCTGGGTACGTGGTGTGCCTCACGGGGTAATGCGGGCACACGCTTGAGGGTGATAGTCTCTGTATTTCAATCAGCTCGTATGACCAGGCACGAAAACCGGGACACCCACCGCCCTTCTCCTTCGCCTCTTTCTTGAGCGCCGCATTGCGCTTCACCCGGTCGACGAACTCCTGGCGGCACTTGGAGTGCTTCACGTGTTCTATACGCAGGTTCACGCGCTTCTCTAGGTACCGGTTGCCAACGATCTTGTTGACGATGACACCGACACCACGGGGAGTGACATTATACACAATGCCAGTCTTCCTATAACGCAGGGTCTTTTAACCTCGAGAATATAACGGATGTACGAACAGACACACCCGTGGTAGTACTTGTGCGGCATACCCTTCTGCACAGCGGAGTTGGCCTTGATATCGACAATGTCGCCAACTTTGTAGTTGATCATGTACGTCGACAGCTTGACCCGGCCATGGTCCTTGAACCCCTTCTTGAACATATGGCGCGTACGCGCGCGGTAACCAAAAGAGTGAGGCATGGTTGTCTACTGACAAGAACGATGACCGGTCAGTAAGAGCGTGTCGGCACTGACGTTGACAGGAATACGCACAAGTTAGTGGATGGCGAGGACGTTACCTTGTACGACTTCCAGGGACTCTGCGAAATGCGCCCAATCGAGCGGTCAATTTGTTTCCGCAAGGGTGTCAGCCACACCCTAATGTAGCTGTACAGCACCAGACGCGGCCGCTCGCACGCGGACTCTTTTTGGTCACTGTCCCTGCCAGTCCGCTCTTGGTTTAGCACGACACATCATGCCTCGGTACGTCGTTATATCGTCGTGTAGTTCAAACTGTTTATTGATGGATATTCTACAGCGCACCAAGGAATCACTCAAAAACGTACGCTTGGATGGTGGAAGTGATGGAGATGAAGTGCTGATATCGTTGCAGCTATAAGGTGCCAAAGAGGCCTTTCGAGGCGGCTCGTATCGATGCCGAGCTCAAGGTGTGTTCTTCATTTCTCCATCCTAGGTCAGTTCTGACACTCCTCTTAGCTCGCTGGAGAATTCGGTCTCCGCAACAAGCGCGAGATCTGGCGTATTGGCCTGACACTGTCCAAGATTCGTCGTGCTGCACGTGAGCTGCTCAAGCTTGACGACAAGGACCCGAAGCGGTTGTTCGAGGGCAACGCGCTCATCCGCCGGCTCGTGCGCATCGGTGTGCTCGACGAGACTCGCATGCGTCTTGATTACGTGCTTGCGCTGAAGGTTGAGGACTTCTTGGAGCGCAGGCTCCAGACGCAGGTGTTCAAGAGCGGTCTTGCAAAGAGTATCCATCATGCTCGTGTTCTGATCAGGCAGAGGCACATTCGGTACGTGCTCGTTTGCTCCATGTTTCCATGCAACTTGTTTACAGGGTGTCCAGCGTCGGTCGTCAACTAGTCAATATTCCTTCTTTCGTCGTGCGCCTGGACAGCCAGAAGCACATCGACTTTGCCCTCAACTCGCCCTACGGTGGTGGCCGTCCCGGCCGTGTTAAGAGGAAGCGTGCTGCTGCTGCTGCTAGCAAGGAGGCTGGTGGTGATGGCGAGGAGGAAGAGGAGTAGATCCGCATTTTTAGTGGCTGATGTGGAGCCTGGATGTAGGCATTTACGCTCTCGAGCTACGGGGAGTGCATCGTATGATGTTATGTGGTCGTACATGCGCAAAATGATATGGCTATGGTTCATGGCTGCCCACCTACTTGTGTGGTTAGATGTGAAGAGAGGGATTGACCTCATGGGGTTTGTGGTGGGAATGTGGTGTATCGCATTATTGCTATGCTACATCATTGTTGGGTGCGTATTAATGCCCAAAGAAAGGAGGATGTGGTATAGGGAATCATTATGTGTCGTACATACAATATCGTCCCTAGTCACTGACTTCTATAACTTCCCTATGGATACGGATACGAGGAGCAGGTTGAGGTGGCAACGGCCCCGTGATGGGTGCACTTGCGCTCGCCAGCTGCTTCTGCGCCCTTTCGATGCCCTTCAGCACACCTCTTCGATGCCACAGAGCATTCATCGCCAGGCCAACTTCTTCCTGAAAATGCGTGGCTTGCTGTTTCTTCATCACATTGTACATCGACTTCAGTTGAGCATACGTCATGACTTGCATTCCTGGGCATTCATTTGACCTGTGCCCCGGACGGTGGCAAATTAGGCAGGGTTGATGGCTGGCAATCGTTTGAGTGGCTGCAGGCTGGCTCGAGGTCATCGGCATACAACTCGATGGTGTAGGGGCATTAGTTGCAGCTGTTACAGACTGAGTTGAAACCAAGGAATTGCGGGTGGCCCGGAGCGGATGACTTTGGGGAGCAGATGGAAAGGGTTGAGATTGAGTGGACTGAGAGCTACTGGGTTGGGACCGAGAAGACGGTCGTCCTCCTAGCCCCGACATTCCTCCCAGCGATTGCACAGGCGCATTTACAGGAACACCGTGCATTCCCGAACCAAGACGCACTGTTTTGCTTGGGTTGCTCGTCCCGGACTGCAGCGGGGCACTGATAGGCGTGGCTTGGATGCCTTGTGAACTTGAGCGAGATAGCCGAGGAGGTTCGGTGTATATGATACCATGTCGTTGCTTCATCAGATCCTTCAGTTCTCCCACGTACGCTTGATACCGTGAATCTCCTTCCAACTTTGTAATATTCTGTTTGATAGCGATGGGGCCTGTAAGGAGAAGGCTACATTTTTCCGGGGGGTGCATCGCTCCATGGCATACAGGACATCTGGAGTGCACCTGGGTACCGTTCGTGTTGGCGGAGCGGTCTGCTTCCACTGTGACAGCATCTCCGAAACTGCTCTCATTTTGACGATTGGGGCTAGAGGCTTCTGAGACAGCGTATGCGTGATTAGAAGACTTCCTCCGCTTTCGCGGAGGCCCGATCTTCACCGGAGAGAGTCCTGTGGATGTGGGGAAAGATCCAGCTGGCACCTGTTTCTGGACAGGCGGAGGCGCCTGGGTTTGGGCTTGATGCTCCCGTGCAAGCTTCAGAAGATCCTCAATTGCATCGAGGGCTGGAATCTAGGGGAAATGAGGTGAGTAGGCTTCCTGGAACGCAGCTGAAGGACATACCCTCGTCTCATCTGGCTCGTTTGAAGCCAGGATTCGCTCCTTGACCGCCTCCAAAGCTCCGATATCGTGCAATTCAGGGCATTCCCCTGCAGGGTGTACGTCACCGCACAGCACGCAAGCGCTGTTTGCATCAGGATCAGCCCTCAACTCGGGACTGCGGCTCCTTTTCTGGGGTATTGTAGCCGCGCGGCGCTCAGGCATGGGGGCCGGGCGTCCTACTGCAGGGCGAGAGGCTCTTGTGACAGAAATTTGAGGCCGTGGCTGAGCAGTGTTCGGCAGTGGCACAGCGGTCGGCGCAACAGGCTGCACCACAGGAAGACGAATTGGGGGGGAAGCTGGCATGGTCGGCTGATAATTATGATATAGGTAAGAATACTGTAGCAAGTGAGACGTGTCTGTCGGACCAGAGTTGATTTGCGGATTAGGATGCTGCAAGGTAGGATTTTGTGGCAAGGTATTGGATGATGTCGGCGTCGTGGCAATGACTTGCTGTTGAAAAGGTAGTCGAGGCATCCAGGGACCATATGGTGATGTCAGCGTAGTGCTGACATTCATATCTGTTGGATTGTGCGGTATTAGCCAGTGGCCATATGGAACTGAGGGCTGTATCTGCGACGTCTGTTGCGTTGGGGTCTGTCCCAGACGGGCTATAGGGATCGATTGACGAATCGCCCGACGTTCGATCAGGTCCACTGGATATGGAACAGATGAGGAAGGAGTCAAGTTGGTTGGAGCGGCAGATGGGACTGCAGATGGGACTACAGATGGGACTGCCAATGGAGGATGGGACGTTGATGGTAGGGCTAGAGGTACGGAGGTGTCCATCCGCGCGACCTCTTGGTCCAAGATTCTTTTCGGACGTCTTGGTCTCTTGACTTTCTCTGGCGTCGGTGCATAGATATCCACATCATCCACGAGAAGGGCATTTTCCAGAGCAACGATGTCTTCCTCGGAACTGCCAGAGCCCTGTTCTGACGGGGCTTCAAAGTCAGATTCCTCTCCAGCATTGTTGCCATCTTTGTTTTTGTCTTCCCTTTCGTACTCTGGGATCTTCGCGTCGCGTCGTTGCTGTTTCACGTCATCTTCGATGAAATACTTCTGTGCACAAGGTCAAATCGACAGGAACGCTTCGCTCAGATGAATGCACCCACTGAAGCCGCAGCCCTTCTGCCGCCTCTGCCCATAACAATTTTGCTCTGCCGCTCCGCTTCTTCCGCCGCTGCGCGTTTCGCAACACTCGCCCAGAAATCGTCCAGTTGTTCGGTCTGTTGCTCTGTGCTGTCTTCTGATAACTCTTCCAAAGCCCCTTTACTCGCTTCCCAGACCTTGGCAAAGTCGAATGTCAGTCCCTTAGCCTTAGAAACTTTGGTGGCTTTGTTATCAGTCAGGACTCTGCCATCGTTCTCGGTTTTCACGATGAGCTCATGAACATCCTGTTCTGAGTAGGTGATATCTTGAATCTTCTTGCCAGCCTCCTCTTCAAAGAGTGCTCGTGCTCCAAAGCTCAGGATCGTTTTAACATCATTCATACCCTCATCGTCCACATCCATCTTCTGGACAATGAGATGGTCAAGGATGAGCTTCTTTTTGCCAGCCTGCATGATTTTCTCTGGATATGTTTCAGAAAGCGGCTCAGGGATATCAACATACGATCATACCCTCTGCAGAATCCTTTATCATCAATTTGAAGACAAGAACTGGTTTCGTTTGACCAATGCGATGTGCCCTAGCGATAGCCTGTAGAGATGCGTGATCAGGGAAAGGAACGCGGGGGAGTCTCAAAACACGTACCTGGTGGTCCATATGCGGATTGAAATCTGGATCAAATATGATGACAGTATCGGCGGCCGTAAGGTTGATACCAACACCTCCGGCACGAGTACTGAGCAGATATATGAAGTATTCAGAACCTTCACGATTGAATTGGTCCATGCCCTTTTGACGATCGGACTGCTTTGTGTTACCATCCTAGCGGCAAAGGTAAGGAAAGCAAGAACATAGATGAGGGAACATCCGTACCAAACGCAGGAACTTGAAACCTTCTTCCACCAGGAAATCTTCCAGAATATCCAGGGCGATTACGAACTGGCTGAATAAGAGGACACGATGACCACGTTCTTTCAACTGAGGCAGCATCTTCTGAAGGAAAACCAGTTTGGTACTTGCTTCTACGTAGATACGATGTAGTTCAGCATCAGGGAGGTCTTTGGGTTCAAGATCACTGGAGACGAGGTAGGGATGCTGAAGGCACCTGGCACCTCGTTAGCCTCGAACGTATATGCCTACTGAGATAGACGCACTTGCGCAACTCCATCAAGAGATTAGTCAAGGTACCTTTCTTGATATTGGCAGCTTTCGCTGTCGAAGCGGAAACATTCACGACCAGCTGTCCAATTAACTCTGCATTTTTGCCTATACGAACGTCAATGCACATCCACGAAATTGTGCGGCGAAACTTACTCAGGAGTCCTCGATACACTTCCTTCTGCAGTGTGCTCATAGACAGCGGCACGATGACTTCGTTCTGGAATGCAGAGTCAATCAGTGCGAATAGCACGGTAGAAAGCGGTAACACTGACCCTCGCAGGTAGGTCCAACTCGTCCTCCTTGACACGCCGAAGGAAGTACGGTTTGAGCTCAGTATGAAGTTGCTTGATCTTCTCTTCGTCCAGCTCTGCGTATTCTCGTTCCAAACGGGGGAGATCGTCCCAAGTTTCCGGATCGAGGAAATGCATCAGGTTAAAGAGCTCCCGTATGTTGTTATTCAGTGGCGTGCCAGTCATGAGCACCCGATGTGCGGTGTTCATCTCACTCAGGCGTTTGAAGATGAGTGTTGAGTCGCTTTTCACTGGATACTGTCAGCTGCCAGCGGATTCAACACCATGCATGCTCACATTTCTGGCTCTCGTCAACAACGAGCACTTCCCAGCGCGTGACGCAATTAAAGACACTTCTGTCCGCCTGGTCCTTGGCGCTCGTCACCGTCTCGTAGGTGGTGATGATCACGTCAGTCCTGAGCTCAGGCTTTCTCTTCGTTCCAACATAGTCCTCCCGGCCGGTATGAAACAGCTCGAACTCGCGAACGACCTTGCGAGCAGCACTTTCTCCAAAATAGGGCGTTACATGCAGGTCAGGCGCCCAGCGAGCAAACTCCCGCGTCCAGTTCGTGATTGTCGAATTGGGGACGACGACAAGAGATGGCGAACAGCGGAACTTGACATGGATCAGGTTGAGGAAAGTAATCACTTGGACCGTTTTGCCCTACATATCCCATGAGTCAGGTCGCTCAGCTCACGAGAAGAGCTGGCTGTCTACGCACCAAGCCCATCTCGTCAGCTAAGATCGCGGAACGTTTCCGGTACCATTGGAGCCAGAGCCAGGTAACGCCCTGGAGTTGGAAAGGGAACAGTGTTCTGCCCTTGACGAAATCAGGCTGTTCGGTCAGTTCCTGGGGCTTGCCATCCCGCTTGTATCCGGCATCCAGACGGGAAAGCTCTTGGTTAGTCAGCGGCTGGTGGGAGATAGTCCGGCTCTGCAGGTAGGTACGGAACGCTTTCTCCATACCCGCATAGGCCGGTCCTCGGGGAGGGTAGGGCGAGTCCCAAGTAGCTACCCAAGGAAGATCAATCACTTTACTCCAGCCCAAGTGTGCATGACATACCTTGTTCATACCCCAGATCCTCCCACTTGATATAACACCAAGCGATATCCTTGATATCCACTTCGCTCAAGTCCGCTTCCTTGCCCAAAGCCCGCCTCAACCGCTTCACGCGCTCTGTAGCGTCCTCCATCTCCTTCCTGTCCGGCTTCTCACCAAGACGCATGACCGGCTCGCGGAGTCGCAGTTCCTCCTCATCCGTAAACGTAGACTCTATATCGTCGCTCATCTCCGCGTGTTCCGCTTCCTCCACCGCATCGGCATCGGCATCGGCATCCCCATCCCCATCCTTAGAAACAGACGCCCGCTTCCTCTTCGACTGCTTCGCAGGCTGAGGCTTCTTCACCTTGCTCTTCTTAGACGGTTTCCAGAAAACGACGTCCAACAGCCTCTCAACCCGTTTCCAAGCCTCGGGGATCCTGTTCTCCGCCTCCGGTTCCACCTCCGGCCTGCTCCTGTTT
The DNA here is from genome assembly GCF_000292625.1 of Dacryopinax primogenitus. NCBI lineage: Eukaryota > Fungi > Basidiomycota > Dacrymycetes > Dacrymycetales > Dacrymycetaceae > Dacryopinax > Dacryopinax primogenitus. The sequence continues at coordinate 1,079,417 of NW_024467204.1, read as the reverse complement.
CCAGAACCAGAGGTCTCGAAGCCTACCGCACCCCCCTCAGCGAGCAGCTCGATCTTGCGGCCTCCTTCACGGAAGTTCTTCAGTTTGGCAGGGGAGACGCTGGTGAGCCAGTTCTGGGGAACCCATTCCACGCGTGAGAAGGGGCGTGTTTCCCATTTGACGAGGTATTCTGTTCTCGACGACGTGACGGTAGGTTGCTCGCCTTCTGTGCTTTCCCGCCCTTCTGTGCTTTCGGGATTGTTGGGTTGGATGACCTTAGGTGCGATAGGAACAGAGCGCCAAGCAAGGATAAGCTCTACAGGGAACGCCCACCGCTGACAATCATCACATTCCCATTTCTCCTGATACGACCGCGCAAGATCTTCCAGTTCTAGCGGGTCTGGGTGCTGGAGCGAGAGGGTGTGGGGAGGGTTAGGAAGGCAGCGGTAGTGCGAGGCGCGCTTGCACCGCGTGCAGCGGAAGATGAGCGCGTCCGCGTCCGCGTCCGCTAAGGTGGGGTTAGCGTTACCAACCTCTCGCTGCCGTGGGATGCACTTACGCGACGCGGTGTCTTCCCCGGGCTTGTCGCCTGCAGAGGCTCGCTCAAGCTTCCCGTCCACATCCACATCCATCTTTTCGGCAGACGGCTCCCCACCACTCTTCCCCCGAAGCAGCACACGCCTCCCTCTCTCCAGCAACGGCGTCCCCGTCCCCGCCCTCTCCGCAGGAGTCCCCGTCCCCGTCCCCGTCCCAGTCCCAGTCCCCGTCCCAGTCCCAGTCCCCGTCCCTTCCCTGCGCACACCCTCCGGCACTACAACCCCACACGTACACCCCGTCCCCCTCACACAGCTCCCACAAAGGAACGCCGTCATCTCCCCCCCCGGTAACCCTTGCCAAAACTCCCTCCCCGTTTTCTGCCTCACGGACCTGATGACCTCCAGTCGCTGGGAAAGGGATACGCAGGCCCAGTGACCTACGATAGGGCATTTGACGCACTTGAGCCACCCGCCTAGTTCTTCTGGGTCTCTCTGAGCATCTTCCTCTTCCTCCGAGAGCTCGCCGTACTTCGTCGACTGGTGCTTCTTTTTCCGCCTAGGTTTGGGCAAGAGGTGCGCAGGCTTCAACCCGCACTTTTCACAGGTCTCCCGATGCGCATGCAGAGGGTCGGCACGCGAAAGTTGGCGTTCAGAGGGGGAGCGCTTGCCCAGCTCGTACAGAGCGCCCATCTCCACCTGCGCTCGAGGCTTCTGGAGCAGAACACGCTCACGCTCACTCTCGGAATCACTCTCCAGCTCGTCAACTTCCACCACTTCGTCGAGAGCGGACAATCTGCCAGACCGGAGCTGACGCGTTTTCCGTCCCTTTGGACGAGCTTTCGCAGCAGCGCGCGTTACCCGCACGTCCTCGTCCTCCTCCCGTGCCTCACTCTCGCTCCCCTCAGCAGACCTGGGCTCATACGCCCCCTCGCCATCAAACGACGGGCTCCTCCTCTTCTCCTGCCTCGTCTTGCGCAAGTCGATCAAGATCTTCAGCCTCTGCATCCGAAGATCATTCTCGGGGTCAAAAGCTCGCAGCTTGCCATTCCTTGTCTTGAGTTCTATATGCATTATCCCGAATCCCGGGGTCGAGTCAGTCAGCATCAGGGAGGAGGAGGGAAGGGGAGGGAAGGGTATGTACCGTAGATGTTCAACAAGTCCTTTCGGCGCTCGAGGTCTGTCGCGGGTTTCTAACCCGTGTTAGCAGAGCGACCGTTTGTAGTAGAGGGGGAGAGACTTACTCGCTCGACCCTCCCATCCCTCAGCTCAACATAGTACCACATCCTGCCCTCCTTCCTCTCATGCCCAACGACAGCCTTCATGCGTCTTCCTAGCGGGACTTCATCTCCCTGCCCTTCCCCTTCCCCCTCGCCCGGAGCAGAAGAGAAAGAGGGAAGTCGGGGAAGCACGGGTAGCCGCGTGTAGGTGTAGGCTGAGAGAGGAACGGGAGGTGAGGGAGGGAGGACGTAGTCCAGCGTACGCCATCCGAGCTTCGTGTGGGGGTGTTCTGACTCTGAGTACTCCTGCTCGTGATGGTGGTCTTGGTCCTGCTCGTGCTCGTGCTCGTGCTCCTGGTGTTGCACAGCTCCAGTCTCTGACTCTGGGTCTATCAGATCTGTAACCAGCTGCTCATCACCCGGCGACCTGGACGTGGACGCGACAGGCGACTCCATCATGCCCGTCCAATACCAGTAAAGAGTGCCAACCCTTTTCCTTATCGACTCGAGTAGGAACGGGTGGTCAATGGTCAATGGTCAATGGTTGATAGTTGATGGTGGTGATGGTAGAAGACGCGTCCCTACGCGTACACAACTCGCACTGCGTTGAATAAGGCGGCGCCGCACATATAAGTCACCACTTGAATGCGGAACCAAATCGCCTGCTGATTTGGTAAGCATCCCTGATAGACCAGGAACAGGAGCAGGATGTTAGGGCAACACAGGCTGACTAAGTCTGCTCACCTAAGAGTGCCAAGAGTCTAAGCAGGCAACAAGGAAGTGGAGTAAACCTGATGACTAAGACCTATCTACAGTATAGGTACCTGTGGATGATCCTAAGAGACCAAGTCTGAAGAGACAGTCCCCAGGCAGAGTAGGCCTTATATTTATACCTCTGTGGTGGAACCTGCTAGAACATCTTGCTTACTCAGCCTAGTCAGGTGATCAGGTCATATGACCAAGGATGAGGTCATATGAGGTCATGCACAGCCATGCACAGCAGGTCACCTGACCATCCAATCCTTCCAGCAGGTTCCAGCACATGCCAAGGTATACCAGCTACTTCCATGTCATAAAGGCTTAGTCATGTCTCTTGACCAACCAATGAGCTGGTGCCCTGACACAGGAGCAGGAAAATTGCACCATAACTTACTCATATTCTCATTACTCAAGGACCAACAGGGGCAGAATGAAAACTATGTATACTAGTGAAACCAAACAAACTAAAGCAAGGAAGCAGAAAACCAGGGAAAGAACAAAAAGTGAGGAAGGAACTGAGAAAACTTGTGTGGCTGCTTCTGTTTCTGCTTCTGTTTCTGCTTCTGCTTCTCGTGAATTAATGACAATGGGCGATACCGAGCAATATTAACTGCGCATTGTAAACGGACGGACGACTGGTGACTTAATGATGGATGACGTGCATCCACACTAGGTAGTTTGACACGAACAGAACGCATCTCCAGTTATGATTAGGAAACAGCAATGGAATGATAATAATGTGCTTGTGCTTGTGCTTGTTTACAGCATCCAGCTGCAGGTACAACCTCAAACGACAACGACAACGACAACGACAACGACAACATAATAAACAGTATGTACCCTCTCTCTCCTCCCAGCTAATAAACACACCTCTCAAACTGAAGGGAACCACTCCTCCTCCTCCTCCTCCTCCTCCCCACACTCCCCCCCCCGGCGCTCCCTCGCATGTTCACCCAACCAAGCCAACTCTTCCCTTCCCACACATTCACACCCTACCGCTTCCACCCATCTCAGTCTTCCAAGTTCGCTCAGCACCTGTCTCCCCCCTTGCCCAGACACATGCTCCCCTCCCCCGCCGCCACCAGGGTCAACCTCCATCCATCCTTCGTCCCTCTTCACCCTCTCTCCTTTATCCCGAGCCGCCCTCCGCTCTTTCACCAACCTCACCAGTCCCCCTCCACTCACATAGTCACACCCCCGGAGCAACATCCCCTCCAGCCCAGGGGCGATCCACCCCCCTCCCATCTCCCTCCTCTCCAGCCCCTGCAAAAACTCGTCCGTGACCCCACACCCCCAGAGCTCTAGTCTGCGTAACGGACCCGCCTTCTGCATCATAGACAGTACAAAGTCCGTTGCGAGGACTTCGCCCCGCATGATCAGCTCTGTCACGGAGGCCATACAGTCGTCGTAGATGATAAACGGGCCTACGACGTGCGGTCCTTCTGGTCCATAAGCGAGTTCCAGAGACTCGAGGTTAGGAGTAACCACCCTGGGAAAGAACCCTTGGATGATGTCAAAGTTCTCGTCGACTTGCATCGCTAGTTTCCGGAGGGAACGTAGTTTTCGCCTCTGTCTTACAGACCCAGGGGCGTCAGAGTCCATATGCAGGTCCCGGAGCGTGAGATGGGTAAGCATAGGGCACAGTTCGAGGATATCGATTAGCTGGCGCATGGACGGTAACTCGACATGGACGAACTCGATTGCTCGGATGTGTACTTGCCCCGGGAAGAGGGAGAGCTTGACCGGCGGGTGGTGCTCGATTTGCCCTGTCAGGCGAAGGGCGTGACATCTCCCCAGGTAGGGGGGGAGAGTGGTGTTTATCCATCCTAGTGACCCGGTAGACGCGCGTACGGAAAGGGAATACGTGTGTGGCGAGCATCTTGCCAGAGGGCCAAGTAGCGCCCTTTCGCTCAGCTGGGGAGTAACGCGAATGTCCGTCCATAGCCTAGGGGTGGAAAATGCTACTGAGCGCCAGGAACGACAGACGTGGGCGATGAGCGTGGGCGTGTGGGCTGTTGGGAGGTGGGCGAGGTTTGGAGGCCTGTATGGTGCTCGGGGGGAGGCGAGCAGGAATATCGTCCCTAGGACTTCTCGGGGTAGGCGGTTGATTGGCGGTGTGGGTTGGATGAGGTTTGGATGTGTTGGGAGCATTAGTGGGAGTAGGAGTAAGTGTAAATAGTTGGTAATGATTCGCTGGATAACTGTAGTTGGACAAATGGAAGTGGAAGTGGAAGTGGAAGTGGTGGTGATAGTGGTGGTCGTTGATCAAAGGAAGAATTGAAGATTTCGCTGGTGATATGGCGGACGTCGAATGGATGGAAATGGGCGCACATGGAGGGGCAATGCAGTTTAGCTTCAGTTGTTCTATGGGAAACTGTTGTTTATCATCAATATCATCAAGGAAATAAGTGTAATTATTTATAGTGTATACGTATGTACATTCAGTAATTATAATCAATTGTCATAATTCAAACTAATCACATATCTAGTCATCAACAATGTCATACAACCTCCCACTCTCATCATCTCATTTCCATCCACCACCTCGAGCAAACAGCACCATGTCCCCCCCAGCACCCCCCCTACCTCCAGAACTCCTCCTCACCTTCCCCTCACCTCACGTCCTCCTCCTAACCCTCAACCGGCCAAAACAGCTCAACGCCATCACCCCATCCATGCACGCTGGTATCGAGCGGCTCATGGACTGGTTTGAGCAGGAAATGGACCTTTGGTGCGTACTTCTCGTATGCTTGATAATCATCTCATCGCATCATGTTGTCTCCCGTACTCCTAACCACGTACAGGGTACTCATAATAACCGGCACCTCCCGCTCCTTTTGTGCAGGTCAAGACCTCAAGCTCTGGCTCTCAGACCGCACAACAGCGCCCCCACCCTCCCAATCCCCGAACGGGTTCGCAGGCCTCTCGAGGAGGAAGTCGGTCAAGCCTTGGATTGCTGCTGTGAATGGACTTGCGATGGGAGGGGGGATGGAGCTTCTTGTGCGTGTTTTCCTGTTTTCCTGTTTTCCTGCTTTTGTATCGTACACCTAAGGCGCAAGGTGGAAGGTGGAAGGTACAATGAAGCACAAACGCTGACGCTGGATTGCACTAGATGAACTGCGACCTCATCGTCGCCAGTCAAGACGCGACGTTCGCTCTGCCCGAAGTGACTCGCGGGGTTGTCGCTTCCCAGGGAGGGATCCCAAGGCTCTTATCGACCGCTGGGTATCAAGTGTGTTCCTTTCATCTTATCCGACTTTGCCCTCTGACATCTGCTCTCTGCCCTCTGAATCGTGCTCTCGAATTGTACGCCCCCCCAGATGGCAGCAGAGATGCTCCTCCTAGGTCAACCGATGCCCGCCCCCCAAGCCCTGCGGTACAACTTCCTAACCGCGCTCGTCCCCCCCAGCGAGCTACTCCCAACCGCGCTCTCCCTCGCACAGCAAATCGTCTCCAACTCCCCCGACGCAGTCTGGAGCACCAAGCTCGCCCTTGTGGAGGCGAGGGAGGAGATGGGCATGGAACGTGCGGTTTGTGCCTGGGAGGGGAGGGAGAGGGGGGGCGGGGTGATGAGGAGCTGGAATTTGGAAGAGGGGTTGAGGGCGTTTTCTGAGGTGAGCTGCGTGCGTGGCTGGAAAGGGAGGGGGGCTTACGAGGGTGTAGAAACGAAAGCCGGTGTGGAGGAACCCTGCGCCTCTGGCTAACGAGAAGGAGAAGGAAAAGGCGAAGCTCTAACCCCGCCCCCGCCCCTGCTCCTCCCCATCCCTTGGTGTAAGGTCATCCACCCACTCCCCGAGCAAATCCACGTCATACACCACCACCCTGCCAAACAAGTCCGAGCTTTTTGGGAATTCGAGTCTGACCGTACGCGTGCGTGTGACCGTGCCCGTGCCCGTGCCGTCCACCTTCCCTATCCTCATCCTCCCCTCTTCCCCCTCCTCTCCCCCTCCTTCCTTCTCTTCCCCTCCTTTGTACACCGTAGCAGGAAAATCAAACGTTTGCCGAAAATTGTTATCTTGAGGAAAGAACGTTGCTAGTACTATTGATCCCCCTACGGCCCCTCCGGGCTCTCCGGGTTGGGGAGAAGTGAGCACCATAGATGTGGGGACGAACCCGCCTTGGAATGTGATCGAGAGTTGCTTGAGCACCGCCGGTTGGGGGAGGGTGAAGGAGATCCATTGCGGTGAACCCTGTGTTGGGTTTAGAACACCAGCCAAGGTGACTGCCCAACCGCCTAGCTAACCAGGCAGCTATCTAAGCAGGGAGGTAGGAAAGACGCACCTTCCCACTCGCCCAGCACGTATCTGTATTCCGGTCCAAGATATGCTTGCGATGAGAATGCCGGTCGAGGGTTGACGATACCCTTTAGTTCACTAGTCAGCTGGAGGAAAGAGGGGAGGAAGGACGAACTTGATAGGTATGTTGGGTGATAGAAGGGATATCATTTGTGTGGTATCGAGTGGGTGAGAAGTAGACGTTGGGGTGTGTTGAGAGTGGTAGGAGTGAAGGGAGAGGAGATGAGAGTGCGAGTCACCCGTTGACGATAGGCGCTCATTACCGGGAGCAAAATTTCCACTCAATGCAAACTAAAAGTTGTTCGACCTTACAAGTTTAAGAGCAGCATTCCCATCCACATGCACGTGAGAAATTGTTTGCAGCGGTGTAGTATGCATTAGGAGTAGTGAATGCCACTAAGCTACAGATCCACCACCACCCACTGGTTGATCGCCGCCCGCCAGCGCACCCCCAACAGACCCTCTCAACAGGCCTGTCCAACACTAAGGCCTAACACTCGAATTTTATGACAGAGTCACCCCCCCGCCGGTCGTTAGCTGCGCCTGGCGTTCCTTCGCTATCCGGTTCGTGTATGCCCGGGAGACGACGGTGACTGTCCCAATTTATTGAGTCATGCACGTATGGGAGGTGAAAGTACGTACAGGCTTCCATGTATCGCTCCATGCATGAGCCGAGGCACCTCTATGAACAGTATTAGGAAACTCAGGAATTCAGAGCTTGTTCATGGAAAACACACCTCTTCTGTACTGCTCAAGGACGTCCCCGGCCTCGTAACGCACTTCTCAAAGCAGTTATCGGTGATTTTCTATCCGCAAGACTCAGCAAATCCAACATCCAAAGTATAGGATACAACATACGTTAATCAGCGTCTGCGCGCTTTGTAGTGCCACCTGGTTACGCACACTCTCCATAAGTGCCTGTTTCTTCGCTTCCTTATCTGCTGGATGTCAGTCTCGCTCCTCGTCCTCCTCCTGCAGAGGCCGACTCACCAGCCGGGGAACCGGACAACGCTCCTCGCAGAAAGTCGGACATTTTTGAGCCTCGGTGCTTAGAGCCGAGTTGGGTGTCCTGTGCAGTTGTGGGAAGGGACAAGCTGGATTTTGGGATCAAGCGCTTTGAGGGTCTTCAAGTTGTGCACGCGAGCCGAATGCCGAGCGCTGAGGACGACGTTGACCAGGGTCCGATCGTCTGCAACGGACGACGACGACGACGATGACTGCGACGGCCTCTATGCAATCATCCAGAAGGTCATTGCTTGATGAATTGTTGCTTGATGCTCGATTCTCGCTGTCTATGTTGGGCTTAATACAATGCGATAGACTATTTGACTTGGGTTTTCTGTGCTGCTATGGGATGTCCTGTCGACCTGGCCCGTCCAAGTCCTTAGGCTACTGGCGCAAATCCATCGCCTCTCCGAGACAAGCAGCTTACGGCACTCCACATACGCACTGTAATCCAGGAGCCTCGTCCATTCTCCTGATACGAAAAGGAGATCCTGGACATATCGGGCTTCTGGGGAGTTTACATATCCCATCCCACGGTTGAGCAGTATCATCTCGATCACAACGTGCTTGGCTAATCCTCAGGTCGGGGCTACATGACTCTGAGGAACAATACATTTCATCTTTCTCCGGCGGCCGTTGCCAACCCCGATCACGCCGATCCTCTGGCCACAGACCAACCTTTTCCTCCAGCATCGCTTCGCAACTTCTCGCTCACGCGTCTTACGAAAGTGCGGTTCGGAACGTGAGCTATCCTAATACTCATGAAGTGAACTACTGGAATGTGGTCAACTCTTATCCCGGGTTGCCAACTGATGGTCTGCAATCTCCGCAGCGAGCTTCTGCACTCTGTTCTGGCACCCGCATGCCGCCTCCTCACCTGCTGCAGATATACCGAAGTACGTCACGACACTCTCACTGTCTTCGTTTTCCGCAGACTCGGGTCTGTATCCAAGGGCTTGGCCCGACTGCAGCAAGTTATCTGATATCATGTCAGCTGTCGCTAGCTGTTGCTATCGTGTTTCGCCGTCGCTGCCGGATATGCGGATATGCGTCTGCCAAATCTCGGGCGCCGTAAACGAGAACAAAACACAAGTCTTTCCTTCTGACCTTCTTCTGGAGCATGTTCGTTGCAACTGTAGCTGTCTTGGCTACTAAAAATATGAATAAAGATATCAGTGTCTGTTGGGTCGTTTTCTGCTGCCCTGGGACCTCCAACTCGTCAGCTCGGTATTCGAGAATCCAGTCGCTGACAAGCAAGAGACGAAGAATGGTACATCATCTTGGCTTCTTCTTCTTAATTCTGGTCACTGCCATTACTCTCACGACCGCAATCGTCATTAGTCCCAGAGACAACACGCTCAATTTCTTCTATTCCAGGTATGCCGATCCCCGAACAAACCGCCCAACAAGTTGCTGACCTTCCTTAGGCAACCCCCCCCAAAGCTCGCTTGTATCCCTTTGAGCGCAATAGTGATCCCCTCGTCCTCTAACAGCCGTGTCCGTCGCTCGCCCACCGCCGACTGTACAACATCGTGCGGCGACGGCTTCCGGTTCTCTGCTGAAGCTCTCAGTGGACTAGAGTGTATTTGTAGTAACAACCCTGATGAGTCTAGAGTTGTACTTCATAGCCGAGGAGGCTCTTGTCCGAAGGGGATGGCGCCGGTTTACGAACCGTTCGTGTTCGGAGTCGAGTATGGTGAAGAAGTTGACTGATCGTTATTGATAGGAAGAGCCTACTACCGTCCTCAAAAGCACTGATCACCTTACGAAGAGGTCCAGGCAAAACACCAGCATCTGGTTCTGTGGACGGCAGCACACGGTCCTCCTGAATGGAATCTTGGCGATTGTGGTTCCAAGTAAGCCAATCCTGCGCTGATTCTCATGAGACTTATCTCCGTAAGTAGCTTCACATATAGCTCATGAGGACTGGATCCGTTACGGCATTCGCGGAACTTTCCCCTACCCGATTGTTGGTAGCACACTTTCCCCCACTCATGTCAACGCTTCTCGCCTTTGGGACAGCACTGTCAAAGCCGACGAGTCTGCTCATACGTACCCGTTCCGCTTGTTTCAATTCCTGCAAACCGGATGCTGGACAGCAGCCCCCAGCCACTGATCTAATTCAGCTCATTTCCCAACGACAGCCGGTATTGTAACCTCGTGCACAAGATCAGCACGTGTCGGCACACAGGATGCACAGGGCGACAGGTCTAAACTGTGTGGCTTTTCCTGCTTCCCTCCCCCAAAGCAACGTGCATGACTGGACCCATGAAAAGTCGGTTGCGGAGGAAGCACGACATCTCCGGCAATGACGTCCTGCAATTTCACTTCGGTGACTGTATTGGACACGACACAACATCATCATCCCCACCAGTGCTCTTTGCGGGAATCAACGGCGCCAACAACCCCCATCACCCCGGAGACGGCGAACAGATGTGTCAAGAGCGCCCTAGCCACCTGCACGCGACCCCGATGTTTCGCAGTGCCACTCACACTCCCACGATGCCACTAGCGCCCGGGAGCAGCACTGGAAGTCCACAAGCCCGCTAGAGAACCTGACTGTGCCAACATCTGGACCAATTGATGATTCCACGAATTTAGCTTCGTGGATCTAGGCACTAACGGCATTCATATACGCCATCGTGCTCCACGCTTTCTGTCGATAGACGTGGATTGGGGCCAAAGTGGTGGATTATGTCGGTGTTTAGAGCGGCTGCAACAGGTGTTCACGCCTGCTTTCTTGTGTTTACAGAAAAAAATAATTTGTCCGAGACATGATCTGTTCCAACGTTCTCTCGAGAGATGTCTTCTTTCGGGACGGTGCAAGCCTTCTCATTCTTGAAAATTCCCGTTAAATGATGCTCCTCCATTCAGTCGTCTCCTCCGCTGGTGGGGATGTTGCTTCTTTGCTTTATTCCGCGATTATGATTCGCGGACCGGGGCTTCGGATGCCAAAAAAACACGCTCAGAAGGGTCCACCATCAATCAGGTCGAATGGTCCATCTCTGTCGTTCATATCCTCCATGGGCGAGTCTGACTATCACTAACAAGAGCCGACCGATATGTGCTCAACCAAAGGCGCGATGTCGAATCAATCAACCGCTTACGAATCTAAACGATCCGTATATACCGTCCCGATTATCGCGATCCGCTCTGTCCCCGCTCTACCGTCCCCGTTCAACCAAATTCGTCCGTTGTTTCCGACGCTGATGGATGGAGCACATTGCTTTGTAACCCTTCTAGCATTTCGATTGTGGATGACATCGTGTATTCCATGCTGTCAGACGGTATCCCAAACCGGGGGAGCGGATTACCCTTGCTCAAAGCCCAGTAAAGGCGCCCTCCAACTTCATCGCTAACCGCCATGTCCTCGCTCGATTCCGCTCCAGCAGAGTCCTACGAAACTCGATACGTATCGCAGCAGGAGCTGGTGAGGGATTCGACCCTCATGCAGGAGGTTGTTGGGATAGCGAATGATGCGTTTGAGAAGTTTTATTCCCACGTGCGCCAGTGTTCTGCCAGCTTCCTCTGCGCTCGTGCTTATGGCAGCTAAGTTGTTTATGACCCCCACCCAGAAGCGGTTACAGCATACGAAGGAACTTCTGGAGGAGGTCGGACCAGGAGGGGGTCTGATAATTATTCGGTCGACTGCCCAATTGGGACCCATCTTCGCTCTCGCCATTGTCAAGCCATACACCGCCGCGCTAGGGCTGCCGTCACTTCCACCGCCAATCATTCCTTCCCCACGCAGGGCTGGCTATAGCTGTTTGAGCATGACGAACGTCCGGTTCAAGAACCCGAGGCTATTCTACGTATTGCATGATTCGATTGACCGGTATGGCCGACAACAAGGATGGGAACGCATGATTTGCCTCATCGGAGAGGGAGCTAGACTCGAGCAGGCGATGATGAAGTTGGGATATAGGGTCATGGAAGCTAAGACGATGCCGGCGGGATATTTGGGCTGGAAAGAGGAAAATACATGGACGTGGCTAGTCAAGGACCTCGTTGTTGATGGGAAATTCGTTGTATCTGCGCGCCTCTGAGCGGAATTCATATCGCCCTACCACGTTATCCGATGTGATCATTTTACCTTACTTGTTTATTTAATTATTTGGCCAGAAGTTCCGGGCACTGCTCGGGTTTATCCCTGCGCATTTCGGTGCCGACGACGACCATGTTTGCTCCCGGGTCACCGAAACCTTTCTGTTGCTTTCTTCTGCTTCTTCACCCTTGTCGCCATCTAAGATGCTTTGATGCGTTGGCACCGCCAAAAGGCAAGGCGAGGAAGCGATGTATACTAAAGCGACACTAAAGCTGCCTATACTTCACAGGCTCGGAACACTGCACAGGTCACCTGCTTATCCTGTGGCTCCTTGCGATGCCTCCACGTCTTGATCGGTTACATCCATTCAGCAGCCGCATCCTCTACTGCATTCTACTCGCACTGGGAACTCGGGTGGTGCTTGGCTCGACTATTACGGCTGTTGTCTCTCTACAGCAACTCGGATTTGATGGATTCACTGATGTTCTAGCGTGATGGTCTCGTGCCAACACCGCATCCAACCCTGGATGGTCCGTAGCAACGTCTGCCGGTTCAGAATTCGCTTTGCAATGCCCAAACTGCCAAACTGGACCATTCTGCTTGGATACGACCTTGCTCGCAGCAACTTTGACCCGCCTTTCCCTTGCCTCATGGAGCGTTGTCATCTCCTCTTACTCAATCAACCTTCCCTTTCCTGTCTCTGAGTCGCTCCGTTGAAGCGAAACCACGAAAAAGGGCAATCCCTCGCAGCACAATATATTCACGAGCTCCTAGAACAAATATTATCACCGGTTATCAGCCGCGCCACGTCATCATACCGTGTTCGACGGAATGCCGCCGCTACTCTCTAGTTGACGGCATATTCTGATCGGGCCTATGTTCCATTCATCGCACTTGATCTGCCATGAGAGGTCGTTCCTGGCCCTGGAAAGATACCAGAGATCCCGAAGTTCTTCGCGGGAACTCAAATGACTACTGGATGGATCAGGCGCTTATTACGTCGATAACATTCCTAACACGTAATTTGTGGGACACGGTCTGTGGTCCTCTCCTCTCTGTTCGCTGCCTCTCCGGTCGTCTTTCGAACGGACATCTTTCTCCACGCCCCGCATCTGTACTGCAGCTCGCTGGACCGGTGCTCCGGTCGTCAACGGCATAGTCCGAAACGCCTTGGGCCGGTCTGAGACTCTCAAAAGCTTGGGCGTTGTCCAGTCATAACCATCTGATACACGCCATCGCCCCTCATCGGTGCCATTCCCGAACCTCTGTGGGCTTCAGGGTGTCTACCGACAATGCCTGCACGTGAACTCACCCGATAGCTTTCCGTTGCTGCAGTTCACGGGTCGGCCTGCCTTAGCCCGAACTTCCGCTAAGGGCGGCAAATACTTGAGGGTGCACTCCGGGTACGCTGCCGAAGGATATACGTTTGGTCTCCCCCTACCGCAAATCGCGACCGTGAACAGGTCCATCACCAAAGACCGTGCCACTTTCTACCTTCCTGTCCGGTGCCTCCTCTCTCGCCCTTCACAGAACCGGTGCGTCTGACTGCTCGCATGGAACATACGATCAAGCTAGAGGTTCTGTCTGAATCACCCGTCGTTAGCAATTCCGAGCAACTGACATCGCACACAGTCACCCATCGATGAAAGCCCGACTGGAGGGCTCAATATCCGCCGCGACGGTCGTATAAATGGTGGTCGTTTGGAACGCGACATGTTCGACTTAAAGCCACACCATCGAGATCGCAGCGTCACTCCACACGGTACACAACTTCAAAACATGTCTGGACAGCACCCGCGTCAGCCCGGTCAAAATATCCCATTTCCATACGGGGACCCGAGGTCCAACCCTAACTTCCCATATCCCCCCGGCGTCAGTCCCCAGCAATATCAGCAATATCAACAGCAGTATCTACCGCAGCAACAGCAGTATCAGCAAGCCCAAGGGTACCACCCGCAGGGTGCCGGTTATGGTCAGTACATTCAGCAGCAGGGGATACCTCTCAATCAGGCCTATTCAACTCCCATCACAGGATACGGATACCCAGCAACTACACCCGCGGTCAACGCTCCATATGGCCAGACATATGTGGGACAACCTCAGGCGCAACAGATGTACTACCAACAGACGATGAATCCTGGAGTCGGTCCTGGTAGTTACTACACTGGTGGCCAAGGACAATACCCAGCTCCCCAGCCTCAGGCTCGCGTTAGCCATACCTACCCTTCGGCTTCCCAAGCACAATACGATACCGAACAATCCTCCGGTGGATCACATTCATCGCCTCATTCTTCGGAGGGTTCCGGCTCAGGCGATCCAGCACTCGACGCCAAACGTCTTCGGAATACCGTTTCTGCTCGTCGTGGCAGAGCTCGCAAGCTCGAAGAGCTGGAGACACTTCAGTCTCAGGTCACTACCTTGAGGTCTCATGTCAATCGCATGGAGGCGGAAAAGAATCAGCTCGAACAGGACGTGATGTCTACCCAGGCTGCAGTGGCTGCGCAGCGGGGTCGGATTATGGAGCAGATGAGAGAGTTGAACGAAGAATAATGAAGTTCTGGAACAGGTGGGCAGTGACCGTAGGGGCTGAAAAATGCCAGCTGGCTGGTTTCATTGTCAGGTTTCACCGGACATTCCTTATTTAGAGTTTCTATTTTCGGCCTTGATCCGTTCCGTTCTCGTATTTACTTGTGTATGCCCAGAGTTTGCACGAACATGGATAATATTGGTTATTAACAATGATATTTACGCTGATGGTTGCCATACAGTCAGGAACGCAATGTTAACCATATCTAGGACTGACGCCGAAAAATAAAAAGGGCGTGATGTCACAGGCACAAGGGTTTGTTAGTGACAGTGCTTTCGGCAATGTTGATATGTTTCATATCTTCGTACTATGTCTCCTCCTTGTCCTCTTCTTTCCGACCACTGATGGGCACTGTTCTATCTTTCGTGCATACTCCTCTGCCTGCGATATTTGATCAATTGTGGTGCTGGCATAGAATCTGTTCTTGATACGCCTTTGGACATATCACTAACGGCCGCATATCGGGCCAACGCGAATGGCACTTGCCGTTAACACGTGAGCACCAACGGACGCGCTGTCTGTGACAAGCCACCCAAGCCGCAAACGCGACGCGTAGGTATTCCACCTATATGTCCTGCTCGATGGTGTGGTGCTTCGACTACATACCGTCATGCAGCAACCTACGAGCTTGCTCTGGCGACTAGGTGGGGAGCATACAGCACGCTCCGCTGGTATAAAGTTCGGTCTGTTTGTTTGTTTAGATGTGAAATCCCGTCCCGGCGATCATCAGCATCTCGCCTCCGGCAGTCCCTGTTTGGATCTTAGGTAATACTCGATCTGCCCACTATGGTGTCACTCCTTTCTACCCTTGCTCTCCTTTCCTTGGCCGCTCCTTCCCAAGCTTCTGATCCAGGTGCGGATGTTCGCTTTTTATCATTGAGGTTCGTACCCCAAACTCGGCTCCGAAAATATTGATTTGATGATTGTGAAAACAGGCAATCTACTCATTTCCTCGGCTGTGCTCCTCTTGCCGCTGTTCTTCCTAGCGTTGCCGCACCCCCCCGAAAACGCCAGTCTGATGCCTCGACCTGTGTTGCTACCTGCACTGCAGGCGGCTACCAATATTCTGCCACGGCCAACGGCGGATTAACCTGCATCTGTAGCAACACTCTCGATGCTACCCAACTCGTTCCAGTGGACGCAAATGGAAACTGTCCCTCCGGAACGGCCGAGATTATCGATAAGTATGTGCATGTCTTCTGCGTGCCGCACTTGCGCTAATTCGCTTCAGTGGTATTCTCGGAAGTGCAACTGCATCCCCAACCACCGTCTTACCCAGCACGACTGCAAGTGCTTCAGACAGTCTCTCTTTCAGTATTCCCAGCATTTCCCTCTCCATCCCTACAGACCTTTCGACCTCGGGGTCCGCGTCGCCTACCTCCGCCCCTGGCTCCGGGGGCTCCGGCGACATCTTCTCGACACTCGAATCCATTCTCAGCTCCGTGAGCACCGAATTGGTCGGGACGAACCCGATCCCCACCTCGGGCGTAGCAGCCTCTATCTTCTCCGAGGTCGACTCTATCGTCAGCTCCATCAGTACCGCAGCGGTCGGTGCGCTCGAGACTGCCGCACCCGGCTCTGGCTCCGGTTCCGGTTCCGATAATAGTGGCCTGCTCGGAGGTCTGCTGGGTGGGTTGACCGGTGGGCAACCTATTATCGGTGACGGCGGTATCATCCCCATCCACGCACCTATCACCGTGGACGTCGGTGGTATTCCTGCTTTGAGCAATGTCGAGACCGGCACGGCGTCCGGCGCAGCACCCACCGGCACAACCTCAGGATCTGGCTCGGGCAACGGCGGCCTGCTGGGCGGTCTGTTGGGCGACCTCACCGGTGGCGAACCTATTATCGGTGATGGCGGTATTATCCCCATCCACGCACCCTTGACAGTCGACGTCGCAGGCATCCCCGTCCTGAGCAATGTGGAAACTGCAAGTCCTGGTTCCGGCTCAGGCGTGGGGTCCGGTGCCGCACCCACCAGCACGGCGACAAGCACTGCCGGATCCGGTTCAGGTACTGGGCCAGGCAACGGTTCTGGATCCGATAATGGCGGGCTGCTTGGAGGTCTCCTTGGTGGATTGACCGGCGGAGAGCCTATCATCGGCGACGGGGGTATCATCCCCGTCCACGCACCCGTGACCATCGACGTGGCCGGCATTCCAGTCCTGAGCAACCTCGCCCCCACGGCGACTGCCAACCCCAGTTCCGGCTCCGGCTCTGGCTCCGACTCGGGGGGAGACAACATCTTCACGACACTCGAATCCCTCCTCAGCTCCGTAAGCACCCAAGTGCTCGGCACGGCCCCACTGCCAACTTCCGGGCCAGCAGCATCCATCCTCTCCGAAGTAGAGTCAATCATCAGTTCCCTGAGCACCGAGGCCGCTGGTGCGCTCCCTACCGCCGGCATCGGCTCCGGCTCCGGCTCCGGCTCTGCGAGCGGGCTCCTTGATGGGCTCCTTGGTGGGCTCCTAGGCGGGCAGCCGCTTATCGCCCAAGGAGGGCTGATCAACATCCCCGTCCCTCTAACAGTAGACGTTGGCGGCATCCCCGTGCTGAGCAACCTCGGCGCGCCCACTGCCAGCTCCCTTTCCACCACATCCGTGATTCCCCCCGACACCTCCTCCCCCTCCCCCACTTCCACTTCCACTTCCTCCCCCTCGTCCGCAGCCTCCCCCAGCGCTACCCTCACTCCGGTGAAATACGACTACGCCCCCTTAGGCTGCTATACCGACCCGCTAGACCCAACGCTCCACTCTCTGTCCAACTACAGCACCGGCCCAATACAGAGCATGACAGTCGAGCTCTGTATCTACGTCTGTGCGCGTCGGTCTTTCCCTCTCGCAGGGCTAGAGGGGGGGGATACGTGCCTCTGCGCTGATGGGACATACAACGGCGGGCACCCGGATCCGCTCGGACCGTGCGATACCCCTTGTGCGGGCAATGCGAGCGAGACGTGTGGTGGAGAGAGGGTGTTTAACCTTTTTGCGAACGTACTGATTTTGGAAACGTTCTTCCAGCAGGTGCCGGAGGCGAAGTGGGCGATGATGGGGAGGTCGTGGCCGAGGATTGTAAGGAGGTGGATGTAGCTCCGGGCGGGGAGCGGGGAGCGGGGAGCGGGGAGCGGGGAGCGCTGGTGAGCGAGTCTGGGGCTGGTGTGCTGGTGTGCTTTGTGCTTCTGTGCTGTACTTTTTGGTTATGGGTATATGGTATATGGTCTAATGGGACTAGTGTGTTACCATCCGCCCATCCGCTGTAAGCCCCAGTCAGCTGCACTGGCGTGACCCCCTGCACTACGAACAGAAGGGACAGAAGGGACAGAAGGGGCAGAAGGACATATGCATATGCATAACAACCCTAACTTAAGCTCGAGGGAGCAGGCAGGGAGTGTCATTCCTAGGGATTGTCACATGTACAGATGCCAACGACCCCAGGGAGCAGAGAATAGGCCTAGGCTACATAGACAGATATGCTGTAACGCGACGTGCACTGCAGACTGCAGAGTGCGGACTGCGGACTCAGGCTGTGGCTCGACACAGTCACGCTACATATACTTCTAAGATCGACAGCTGCAGGTGTCTGTAAGATATACCTAAGAAGTTCGTGTTTTCAATCTTCGATCTTCTCACATACAGCATTGCTCTGTGGCTGCACAACGCAGGTGTCGGGGTTCTTCTGCAGAACCTGAATGACATTCCCCTCCACGCGACGCTGACGCTCTGCAACCTTTGCGCGCCAGCGTGCCTGCTTCTCAGCCCTTGCTCTCTCGCTCCGTTTGGGCCGTTTCCGATGTGGGGTCGGAGGTGAGGTTTCTGGGCCGCAGACTGGTGGGAGGCAGCGTCCTGGGGCCTGGGGGTGCTGGGGTGATAGAGCATGGTGCCGGGCTGGGAGGGGTGCGAATGGCAGTGAACGGGCAGGCCCAGGGAGTGCACTATTGTGCACTCTGTCGAACTTGCTGCACTGCTGCCTAACCAGGGCAGCAGTGGAGGAGCCACGTGGGCTCCAGGCAAGCTTGGGGCAACGGTGGGACGACACCACGGTGCTCCGTAACTCTTTCTTATAACTATAAGATCGACGGCAGCTGTATACAACGAACAAGAAACGTCAGTTAGTGTTTTTAGTTAGTGTATACAACGGACAAAAAAGTCTGGGGAACATGACCTGTACAGTGTAGACATAAGAAAAAGACGAAAAGACAGGAACGGAAGGTACTGTGGGAAATGTACGTCCAATATATGTACTGTCTCCCTCACACGTTCTCCAAAGTCTGGACTCTGCGACTCTGAGCAGGAACTGGGCTGTCCCAGAGTGCGTACCCGAGCGCTGGATAACTTGAACAACTCGAAGCGGTTGAAGCAGATGAAGTGGACGTTGTTCTCCTTCCGACCACTCCTTCCGCCTCCCAACTCCAACTCCCAACTCCCGACTCCAACTGCCGGCTCTCAACTCCCAATTGCCCTCCAACTCCCTCCCAACCCCCCAACTGCACAAACCCCTCCCCTCCCGCCTGTCCTCCAACCCCCTCACACAGGTGGCGCCCCCGCAGGCTAAAAACCCAACAAAATCCCTCAGCATCCCTCCCTCCCCATTACAGAAAAAAAAACCACTCACAGGCTGATACCCCCCCTGGTACGTCTTCGGCGGGAACTGGGTGTTGTCATACGGTGGTGGCGCTCCTCCGTTCCCTCCCTCGTTCCCGTTCGCCCCGTTCCCACCTTGGGGGGAAGTCCGGTTGCCGAGCTCCATCTGCCCTTGATTCTGGTTATTCCTCCAGTAGTTCCAGCCTTGTTGCGGTTGCGGTTGCGACTGGGGGTAATATCCCCCCTGCCCAGCCTGCTGCCCCTGCTGCTGTTGTTGTAGATAAGCAGCATTCATCGCCCTCACCCTCCTCCTTCTCGCCAGCCCACAACAAAGAAAGAAAAGGATAACAAGCACTGCGATGCCTATCCCTATTCCTACGCGTGCGCCGTACGGAAGGTAGTTGGAGCACTGGTATTGACCGAAGGAGTCGTAGTAGCAGTTGTAGTAGGCGTGTGCGGGTGTGAGGAGGAGGAAGAGGGAGAGGAGGGGAAGGAGGGGGAGCATGGTGTGCGTGTTGCGTGAGGTGGATGTATGCGCTCTGTGGTGGTGGTGATGGTGGTTTGAAAGTAAGAGTTGCGCAGTCTAATCCTAGCCTATCCCGTTCTTGTCCCCCTCCGCACCTCGCCAAGCCATCCTCTCACGCGTTCACATCCGCCGAACCCTTTGGTGTAATCCCGGAGGCTGTGTAGCACGTGATTCTGTGGAGGTAACGTCATGATCACCTGATTCTTGTCCTGTAGATAGATTAAATAATTGTACTCGTTGCTAATTGATCAGGGTATGATACTGTTGCATCCACTAGTGCTCCAAGGCAATATGTTCTTACAGCATCCACATCCGCACCATAACCACCTGTAAACACAAGACCGGTCTTCCAGCACTCGCAGAATCTTCAGCACAAAAAAAGCTGAAACAAAACGAACAAAGATGATTCCTATCCTACACACCAACAAGAGCAAAAGTCTACACGCACGCAGGACCAGTCCCGCACTCCCGCAGCCCGCAGTTAGCGGAACCTACTCTCCTCCTGAACAACGATCCTCGGCGTCCCCTGTTGTCTCCACACATCCCCCCCCATGCCCCCCATCCCCATCCCCTCGTTCCCGCGGTCGTTCCCAGGTTCATACAGCCTCTTCTCCTCCCATTTCTCTTCTCGCGCGCTGTTGAGCGGGACGTCACGCATCACCCCGCTCCTGGGGGTTTGCTCGGGTATGGTACTTGCGTAGGGTCCTAGGGGGGGAGAAGGGGGAGGGTGGAGGGGGACTTGTGCTCCCTGGGAATTGGAGTTGGAGTTGGGGTTGGCACTGGCGGTCGAACTGTTGCCGTTGGGGTTGGGGTTGGTGGGGGGAGGACCATAACTCGGCATCCAAGGGTAGACTCCTCCCTGTACCTGGTGCATAACTACCACCTGCCCCTGCTGGCCCGCAAGTCCCAGTCCAACTCCTGGTTGTCCCGGCAAAGGCGACACCTGAAACACATGAGACGGCGCGACCCATACTTCTTCTACGTGCTCCTCTCTTGCGGGGCGGGAGAACCAGGCGACTAGGAATATGAGCGCTAGGACTAGGAGGAGGAGGGTTAGGCCGATGCCGAAACCTGTGGACCAGGGGATGGGGGGGCAGGTGTAGCTGCCGGTTCTGGGAGCGTGCGAGCGGGAGCGAGCACGAGTGGGCGAGCGGGCGAGGGAGGGGGAGAGCGTGAGCAAAAATCAGCAACAGCATACTCTGAAAATAAGGGACGCACGAATCGACAATACAGTTCCTCCCGTACCAGAAAGCGGCCGCAGGTCTAGGGAGGCTGAAGAGGAGTGTAGTTGTGAACAGGAGGGCCCGGCCAGCGGGCTGATGTGTGCTTGTGCGTGTGGGGGTGGACATCGTTGTCGTTATCGTTTTCGTGGTTGTGGCCGTTATTGTGCTGGTTATGGTCGTGGTTGTGCTGGTTATGAGGGAAGTGGGAGCGCCCGCGCTTGTAGATAGATAGAAGGTCGACGCCCGCGTCTTAGCACAAGGGAAAGCAAAAGCAAAAGTAAAGGGAGGGAACAAGACTACCTGACAGTGAGAGAGCCACCAGGACTTATAGCTCATAGCTTGAAGGGGACGTTTCACCCTCTGTTACAGCTGTGACCTGTTACTTGTCGTGTGCATCGGTTTGCTGACGCCGGCGAGGCGGTGAGGCGTTTCCGTTTCACCCCTCCTACTCCTATAGGTGAGACGATTGCTAGATGTTACAGTTACAGTGATTATATTCGGGGGCGGGATTGGGGGCGGGCATGGGAATAGGAAGGGGAATAGAGTGGACTGTAGTGGTATAAATTAAAGCAATTGCAAGAGTCGTGAGGCTACGTCATGAGAGCAGAGAGCGGTGGGTTCGGCCCGCTGTTAGCCGATTCCGATCCCTCTCCTCTTCTCTCCCACTCGTATCACTCGACCAGCATTCGTCAATCCAGTAAATATAACTATAAATACTTAACCTTCCTATCACAAAATGCACTCTTCAGTCACCCAATACCTGCGAGCATAGGTCCACCATATCGATACTGTAGTACATTGCACAGCCCTCCGTTCAACCGCAACTCTTTGATCTCCCCGCTCTACCTTGTTTGAACTCTCCCATGGCTGTCCTCCCATCTACCTCAGGTCAACCAGCCCAACCAGCCCCTCAAAGTTTATCTTCAGAGCCTAAGGCGCCATCTTCCCACCCCACCCCACCCCAAACCGACCCAGATGGCTGGCTCGCTGGCTCGCTGGCGCAGGTGCCTTTTGAGCAAGGCTTCCTGATCCATTGGGAAGTGTGCACTGCTTCTGGTCTTCTCTGGCGCTAAAGAGATGGGATGGGATATTTATACTCTTTCTCGACCTCTCGAATGTCTGGGGTTTTTGGCCAACGGCTTCCTTCTAGAGGGGATACTGCACTCTTAGTTGTCTGCTCCCCGTGTCTGTCTCTGTCTGTCTGTCTCTCTACCGCTCAGCCTGCAGACCGCCTTCCCGGAGTACATCTTACCCAAACAGCGCGGACAAGCTCCTTCCCGCACTCCAAGCCGCTCACTAGATCCCCCAGTGCAGAAGTCCTCAACACCAACGGTCGATGCTGATCCTTTCCCTCCCCTCCTTCCCCTCCCTCTTCCCCTCCCTCTCCTCCCTCTTTCTCGCCCCCACCCCCACCCCCTCCCACTCCCCCCAGAGCCAATGCACCACCTTCAACTTCACCTCCCCCCTCGCTTCGCTACACAAATCAACCTACTACCCCGCTAACACCCCGCTCGACCTCCACTCTTCCTCCGGCAGGGTAAACGCTTCCCATTTCCCAGCTTTCTGTAGGCTGGAGTTCGATCTTCTCCCCAGTGTCACTCCCGCGCCCACTCCCGCGCCCACCGCATTCTCCAGTTCCAGCACCACTGAAACAGGGGGAAAAACAGAACTCTGGCTCCCAGACCCTTCCGCCTGGTCCGGCAAGCTCCTCTCATTCGGCAACGCAGGCTGGAGCGGCGGCGGTCCGTCCCCCTCCCCCTTCCCTTGCTCGAGGCTAACAAAACTAAACACAAAACTAGTGAGCTACGGGGATTTGGCGTACGTTTCCCTCCTTGCTGGACATGTGGGGCAGAGCACGAACGGAGGGCATGAGTCGAACAGCTCTTCGGGACGGTGGGCGCTGGATCGGCCTGTACGTACATGCACATTTACATATACATGCACATGTGCGCCCGCGCCTCGGGGAGTCCGGGCTGACACAGTGGTAGGACCTGACAACCGATTTTGGGGGAAGGACGTTGCACACCAGTGTTCTCCTTGCCAAAGCGGTCACCAAATCGTACTATGCTTCTGATTCTGAAGCGAAGAGCTACTATCTGGGCTGTTCGACAGGAGGGAGGGAAGGGTGAGTCCTGCACCTGCACCTGAGGAGCAGAGGGTGACTGACGGTAACAGGCTGAAAGCGGTACAGGACTATCCGGAGGACTTTGACGGCGTTGTATGACTTCCCTTTTCTTTTGATGATCTGAGTCTGTGCTGACAGAAGTACGCAGGCCGTTGGCTCACCTGCAAATTGGCTGTAAGCTCCCCCCTTACTCCTCTAATCACCCTGACGCACTGGCACACTGGCCCTTGATTGACGCCATACATACTGTAGATCCCATATGCACCCTTGGTCGCTCTACCTCCAGCTCCAAGTACTGCCCCAGAACTCGCCACAGTGGATCTCCCCTGCTCTGTGGAGCACGATCCACGACCTCGCCCTGGAGCAGTGTGATGCTCTCGACGGAGTACGGGACGGGATCATCAACGATCCGCGCGCATGCGAGTGAGCGGTTCCCCTTTGGCTTCGGCTTCGACTTTCCATGTGACGTGACGGTGACGCTGATGAACACGTAGGTTCAAGCCAGAGGAGAACTCCTGCCCGCCCGGTCATGACTCCTCCCAGGAAAACAGTACCACGCTCGTCTATGACGGAATTAGGAATATAAACGTTTCTACTAGTTGGAGCTGCAAGGAACCCATGCCTCAAAGGCACTGGGGCGCTAAGGATTGACCACATCATATTATTACTTGAACCACGAAACCTCGAGTAGCCGTTATTTAACAACCCGAATAAATACAATGAGATCCCAGAGTCCATATATACTGCTATACCCGTTACCGTTACCGCCATAAGTCTTATCTGTGCAATTGGAATCGGTCTGATATACTGCGTTGATGTTGCGCGTGAAATTGGGGAATCTATGGCAATCTTGGTATTGTGCGCTTTATTCAACTTCACACTTTAGCGGCGGGGCTCTTGGCTGTGCAGGGTTAGCTGGTTGTCGAAACACGAACGGAAAAGTAACTCACTTGAAATATCCCGGGGGTGGGAATGCAGTACCCGTGAAGCCTTGCGTAATTTGGCCTTGGCCACTACCAGAATATCAGCTGCCTGTTGTGTGATAACGGCGACAATGTACATACCGTCCCATCGGGGGTTGGTCACGGCCGGTCTGTCCGGGCGGCCCGTTATACGGCATTCCAGGAGGAAGTTGGCCGCCAGGTCCTACGCCATACTGCGGCTGCCTCTGTTGCTGCTGTGGTGCCTGCTGCGCTTGTTGTTGCTGCGGCCACCTTATGACTATGTAAGGGAAAATAGGAGGCATTAACCGTTTTACTCACTGTCCCTGCTGCTGAGGCCCGGAATACCCTTGATGCCCGTAGTTTGGACCAGGAGACTGATAGTATCCACCTGGAGAGAGGGAGCCCCCTGAGGATGATGACTCATAAGCATATCCATAATTGGATTGGGTACCCATGTTCGCGCCGCTCTGCAAGGCACGGTCAAAATAACCATGCGGTTAGATGGAGGTACTTACCTGGTGGTAATACCCTTGTTGATATTGTCCTTCCATACGGTGCTGAGGGCGGCGCATATCCTTCCCGTCGAAACGGCACTAGAAGGGATAAGTGATATCCCCTGGGTCTACGGCGTTCTCATACCTCGATTTCTGACTTCGCGCATTGGGAGCATCCCGTGACACCTATTTGTCCATTGCAACGAACTTTCCTGTTAGATCGTTGCTATCAGCTCTCCTGCCAGCCATGGAGCAAAAGCACAAACCTGTTTCGGCAACCGTCGCAAGCCTGGGTGGCGTGAGTTACGGAACGACCTTCATCCCTGGGCTGCTGCCTTCCCGAGCGGGTGCTCGCCTGTCCGGAAGAGGACGAAGTGCTGCTGGTGGGGCTATTGCTAGATGCCATTATCAATGGTGAGATGGGCTAGGGGATTTGAGTGGCGGGGCTTTGTTCCGTGGGATCTGAGTGTTTTTCTGGATTGACGGTGTAGACAGGGCTCCAAGCCGCGGGGATATATACCAAAGAGCGGGTTTGTCTTGGTCTCGTTCAGACAGTCATCACGTCTCATCAGCTTATTGCATGAAAAGGGGATGACAAAGGGGATATCCGGATTCCGTCCACCGGGATCATGCTGTGACCATCCCCCACAGCCGAACCTCATCAGTCCCCGTTGGATGACAAGATTGCTCTCTACCAAGGACCACGTACTCAATTTCTGATTTTTTCAGGAGACTCAATTGAATGACCGAAGGCAGAAACCAGGATAGAACGGACCCCGTAGCGCACGGCGGACAAGAATGCTGTCCGCCAGAATACCTGCGTGGCGGCGTGTCTTTTGGGTGTGTCCCATCAATGCGCCCTCGGGTAAGGACAAGTAAGGTGCCACGAGCGATGGCCGATGTGAAACGTCGAAGGGAGTCAGTTAACGACCCCTCCTCTTGTGGGAGGGGCGGGGCACTGCTCGAGGTGGTTCCCGGAATAAGAGATGCAGAGCCGGATTCTTACACTTAACCGCACTCCCGTGAGCGCACAAGTGGCGCCGAAAGGATCCATACACTCTTGACTGTTTGGTTCGCTTGTCCACAGTTGTCGGCCGATTCAGGACACGTCATCGCCTTAAGGAGCAGCTGGGTTGTCCTAGAAGGACGAGTCATGTGAAATCCCTTGTCAAAGTCATCAAAACGATGTCTAGAGAGACCGTAGAGAGTGCTGGAACGTCCTCATGTGGCGTCAAGCTGACTCGAGCTGACCAGACCAGTTCAGTCCCACACAGCAATTCCGAGATCTTGACACGCTAGGATTCGGCAGGTATTGACAGGCATTGAGTCCCATACCGTTCTGCCGCTTCCACCGCAAGATAGACGCATGAGGCAGTATCTGATCCCTGGAGAGTAGACCACAAAGTTGCAGACACAGAATTCAGTCACTCAAGGAGCGAATAGCAAAGTGTAGGGACGAGGAGAGAGAAGCGCGAAAAAGGATCCGTGTGGCATGGCACCGCATCCAAAAGAACCCAAATCCGGTTCGATCATTGTAAGACAAACGGCCACCATCATTTGCTGAATATTGTCGAGTGCTATGTCCACTACACACAAGTGTATCCTGAGAGGATCTGATCTCTAGGAGCCACATGCTACTGTATGATTCGTGATGTTCTTCTGGCTCAAAATCAGTCGTCTCCCAAGGATTGGGAGGTTTAAGCGCCCAAATCCTGGTTTACGTTAACTGCCACGATTCGTGATGGAAACCCGCAAACCCCGTACCTGAGACCCTGGTCCGTCGCTATGGGCATCTCAACCTTCTCTATTTTAAGCCTCTCGATTGTCCTGTACACGGTGCACGGCCGTGCTTGGGCTAGTGGCTAGCTCAGTATGCCATGCCTGCTCACCCTCACACCTGTACAATGCTATTATTGTCAAAAGTGCGTTGATGTCGTGATGTGCCTGAACGTTCTTACAAGGATGATCAGTTATACAATGCCTGCTGCCGATATGGTGGATGCAAGTGGCTGTATATGTCCAACGTGGTCGAGACGTATCGCATCGTTATCCCGGATGGGATGCGCCCAGAACCCATCACGATCATCATATCCCTGTCTTCCCTATTCGAAGGCACATTCGACCTATGTTCCCACAAGTCATGTGGGTTCTTAGGGAACACAACGTAACATATCCCGGGTGCCGCTCGGAGGCGGGTTTGACACTTCCGATGTCGGCTTTACACGTCTTCTCTTTTCCCTTACGCCCAGATGAGCGTTCCTGTTACCAAATATGGCACAAGGAGGAGACCACCAGACACGTAATCCGCAGTTCCGCGATGATCAGTACTGAAAGGTATTCCCAGACGCCCGAAGCTCGCTTCCATCCGTTGCAGCCGTCAAGCTCAAGCCCCGCAGCTTGATGGAAGGGATGTGCTTCCCCTTGATGGACGCGTTTAAAAATCAACAGTATTAAATCCTAGAGAGGTCCGGGAAACCCCAAGAAGGCGCTGGATATAGTGTGCGATTGCTCGGGATGCTGCGAGTTGCTGCTGCTCAGCGGATACTGCGACTGTCTGCGCGGCACCTCTAAGACTTGGAACGGAAGTTCCGGTATAACAATCGTACGTTGCGGGGCTCATTAACTGCGGATCGAAGAAAATACCTCGCCTGGATGAGTCGAGGAACGGGTTCCTTGAATGAATGAGATAGGCAGGTCGTCCCCTCACATGATTTGCTTAGCGATGTTGATTCCTTCCAGTATGTCAGAGATGCTCTCCTCCAACGGGATTACCAGTTATGCATCAAGGAATAACGAACAATATATTGAGAAGCTACTGGTATTCCTGCAGAATTAGGAATTTGCTGTGGAGGCACTTCTGTTGATGATGTTTCTGATGACTCACGCATGCCAATAATGATGGCCTCACGACTGTGCATGGAGTCTCCGCCGATCCTTTTCTCCTCTCAACAACACGCAAACTCAAGTCTACGTCAGAGCCGATTCTACTCGCGGGGATCTGATGTGATTCTGAGCGTTTCCTCCTTCTCATGAGTCATACCACGCTAAGGCTGACCCACACCCACGTGCTGAACTCGCGGGACACGACAGCGTGATGGATGCATGCGGATAGTCTGTGGCGGTTCGTGTCGGTATGGATTGCGGAATACTCTTTGCAAAGATAATGTCGCCACTGCTCGGCCCAAAAACGTGTTCACCGACGACGCCTCCGGGATAATGGCACGAAGCTGAGGAGCATGACGTCGTCCATCAATCATTCTCTTCACGGATTATGGTGTCGGCAAGAATAGGAGGGACGGCGCTGTGTTGCCTCCTTCATCACCTTGCAAGCACCGACCCACATTTTCGGACTTTCGCAGGCAACACTGGAGGCTCTGCACCACGGAGTACGGGATTGCAGAAGTGCATTCAATCTACTGTCGGTGGTGTTGTCAACATGCCCGCTATTTTTGTACTAAAAAGTGACCACTCCGCGGCCTTTGGACTGAAGATGAAAGCATCAGCGTCGCAGGACGAGTGTAAGCTACCATCAGTGGAGGGTTGGCAATGTCGAACCAGCCACATCATGAACTCAATGGGCACATTCCCGATTAGACTCTTCCACAAGGCTCCTGAATAACGGCGTGGAGCCACTTGATCCGATGGATCCAGGAGAAGGAAGCGGGTCGATATTCACGGACAAGGCACGACCGTCGTATTTCCAGCGAGGAAAAGACAAGGAGGTCGAACGGATGGAGCGCAAGGACGTAAGAGATCCGAGTAACCGAAGCAGGACATTGTTCCTCTTTGGTTGCGCACTGAAACGCTCGAAATTGCACCTTGCGTACGTGGGTACCACCCTTTGACATGTATATGTGTTTGGTTGTTCAATTTCGCATATTCCATCAGGTTACGAAACGAGTGTTATTGCGGCGAGCGCAGAGCGCTATCTATCTAACGAGCAAGTGATAGGAATCGTGTCAATCATAAGGGTCGTGAATATCTATCAAGTTCGTCAGAGGAAAACAAGCAGCAGCATCGTTCAGGGCGTCGGACCAGCAACGACGTTGATGAGAGGAGCGGCAGACCGGAAGGTGATAGGGATGGGCTGGCCAGGGGTGGTGCCTAGCTGAGTCTCCTCAATGATAAGGTTGTATTTTCCCGTCGGCCCGCCGTATGCGATCGGAATCTGGAACAGGGCATCGACCGCGCTGTTGCTGTTCGGCGCCAGGCCCTTAGCGAGAGAGACGATATCGTTGCTATCAGCCTCGAGCTGGAGCGAGATCTCGATGTGGTGTGTCTTGACGTGGGTCACACCCTGGGAGTTGGTGTACGGCTGATCGACGCCTTGGTACACCACGTGGCCGAGCCCGACGGTGTTGTCCCAGACAGCGTTACCCTGCGGCAGCTGGAGAGTGCCCGAAGGGCCGGGCGCGTCACGCTTCGCGTTCTGGCTCTGAGAAGGGGTGGGTCCAGCGACAACGTTGATCAACGGTGCTGCGGAGCGGAAGGTGATGGCGATAGGCTGGCCGGGGGTGGTACCGAGTTGGGTCTCTTCGATGACGAGGTAGCACTCGCCCGTCGGGCCACCGTACCCGATGGGGACCTGGAATTGGACGTCGATGATGTTATTGGAGTTGGGAGCTAGGCCTTTGGCGATAGGGATAAAGTAGTTGCTGTCGGCTGCGAGCTGCAGGGAGAC